>NC_057725.1:9011624-9041875 GCF_004010195.1 Chiloscyllium plagiosum
CTCGTGACACCGGTAGTAAACTAGAGAACACTACTCTGTTCGTCCTGCTTTACAGCTTCCATCCTAACTCCCTGAAATCACTTTTTATATCTTCGATCCTTTTCCTGGCTATACCATTAGTGCCAATATGTAACACGATTTCTGGCTGTTCGCCCTCCCCTTTTAGAACCTTATACACCCGACCGGAGATGTCCCAGACCCTGGCACCAGGGAGGCAACATACCTTCCGGGAATCCCGATCCTGACCACAAAATCTCCTGTCGATTCCCCTAACTATTGAGTCCCCTACCATGAGTACTTTTCTATTCTGCCCCCTTCCCTTCTTTGCCACAGTGTCAGGCTCAATGCCAGAGAACTGACTGCTATGGCTTTCCTCTGGTAGGTCATCCCCCCCCAGCAGTATCCAAAACAGTATACTTATTGCTGAGGGGAATGTCCACGGGGGATCTCTGCACTGTCTGACTGTCCCCTTTCCTCCCCCTAACTGTAACCCATTTATCCTTGTCCTGAGCCTTAGGAGTGACCAACTCCCAGTAACTCCTCTCAATTACACCCTCAGCCTCCCCAATGATCCGTAGTTCATCCAGCTCCAGCTCCAATTCCCTAACATGGTTTTCAAGGAGCTGGAGTTGGGTGCACTTCCCACAGATGTAGCCAGCGGAGATATGTACCATGTCTCCCACCTGCCACATTCTGCAGAAGCAGCAAGCAACTGCCCTAGCATCTATACCCGACTTATCTGAACACCCACTCAGTACTAAAGTAGAAAGCTTAGTTCAAGTTGCTATAAAATCAATAACAAACCTATATTCAATAGAGGAAGTTTAGAATGAACCTTACCTTATTAACTAGGTTAGAGGAGGAGGGCGGGTGGGAGACTCTACAGTTGTAGAGGCTCAGGTTTAGCCACTTTGCTGATAAATATGGTCACTGCTTTCCTTCCCAGCTGCCCCTCTGGTCCTCGTCACTTCCCCCGCTGCTCATAAGAACCCATATACTAACCAAATGTGTGACAATGTGGAGATAGAGAGTAAGAGTAAAATACTCAGGATGCTAGAAGTACAAAATAAGAATATAAAGGGCTGGAATCTCTCAGCAGATTTGACAGCAGAGAGATTTGATAAATGTGGGGTTGTAAAAACACAGCAGGTCAAGTAGCATCAGAGGAGCAGGAAAGTCGACCTTTCATCTAAACCCTTCATTAGGACTGTTGAAGAGTGCTGATGAAAGGCCTGCCCGAAATATCTAGGCCCCTGCTCCTCTGATGCTGCTTGACCTGCTGTGCTTTTTCCAGCTCCACATTTTATCCACTGTGACTCTCCAGCCTTTGCAGTCCTCACTATCTCGAGAGAAATAGGGTTAACATTTTGATTGGGTTGTGATTCATGTAGAACTGAAAGAACGTTGAAATGTAATGGAAATAAAAACGGAAAGAACTGCGGATGCTGAAAGTCAGGAACAAAAGCTGAAATTGCTGGAAAAGCTCAGCAGGTCTGGCAGCATCTATGAAGAGAAATCAGAGTTAATGTTTCTCATCCAATGAAGAAGGATTCTATGCTGTTAAAAGATGGAGAGGAGGAAGATCCATATGGGAAGTCTGGGATATGGTAGAGGGCAGGAAAGATTAAATCACACAAAGATCATGCGCAAAAGGCAATAGGAGCAGTCGTGTCCTAGTGAAGTGACAAAGCAATGGCCCAGATTGTGTGTGAATGGCAGAATAATGAACAATTACATCCGAAATTGAAAGTATGAGAAATAAATGCAAGCCAACACATGTCAATGAATCAGAATTGAAACAGGGTTAACCCACTGTTGATCTCAATTTTGGATCTAACTGGGTTAGCAAGTATGAGATAGGAAACTGAGATATTGTTTCTCAAACAGTCGCACTCCACTAAGTAACACAGCTGGTCGGGGACAGAAATGAGAACAAGGTGATGAGTAACTAGAAGCTTGGGGATTCACTTGCGGACTGATCAGCCATGGATCATCAAAGTGATCTGCAATGGTTTAATATCCCCGAGGTACAGGCAAACCACCAGAGAACACAGTAGCCTACATTGAAAAAAAATGCGAGGAAATCATTGCTTCATCTCGGAGGAACGTCTGGGCATCAGCTGATGGGAAAAGTGGTGGTAAAATGTTCTTAGAGATAAAGATCTCTCCATAAACTTTGGTTTTGGGTTATTGTATGTGAATATATTTAAACTCTATTGGGAAGGTGGGTGGAAGATTACAGTTTGGATTAATCCCTGAATGTAAATGTTCTTTTATTTCAGTTTCTTGGGTTTTTTTTTGGATCACACATTTTTTGAAAAAGTACATGATTACAATTTAACTAGTTGGGTCAGTATTATGAAAGAAGATTTTAGTCTCATATTAATTATTTTCGTCATTAGGATGTGGGCATTGTGAGCCTATGGAGCATTTGTGGTCCATATCTAGTTGTCTTTGAGAAAATGGTGGTTGTCACGTTCAATCGTTCAATTTTCTTCTATGTTTTGAGGTAAGTAAACTCACTGTGAGATTTACTGAGCCAACCTCATGAATTGCTGCAGTCTGTCTGGTGTAGATACAGCCACAGTGCTGCAGGGAAGGGATTTTCAGGAATTAGATCCAGTGATGATATATCTTCATGTTGTCATGAAATTCTAAACAATTTCTTACCATCTTAACTAGAGCTAGTAGACTGGTAGCAATTTAGAGTGCCAAAAGTTTTGATAAATCCACTAAGTATAGGTTTAATGTTGCTATCGATTGTGCAAATTCTTAAGCCTGTCAAACAAGAACAGCACAAAAACAACTTCAAATTTTCATTCAAAATCAACTCCTGTGTGACTAGAGTAATCATAGAATCCCTCCAGTGCAGACGGAGGCCCACCAACTCTGCACCAGCCCTCTGAAGACCATCCCACCCAAACCCACTCCCCAAACCTACCCCTGTATCCCTGCACTTACCATGACTAACCTACCTAGCCTACACACCCCGGACTCTATGGGTAACTGAGCACAGCCAATCTACCGAGCCTGCACATCTTTGGATTGTGGGAGGAAACTGGAGCACTCAGAGGAAATCCACCCCAGACACTGGGAGAATGTGCAAACTCCACACAGACAGTTAACTGAGGTAGAATTGAACCCAGGACACTTGGCGCTGTGAGGCAGCGGTGTAATGTTGATAAATCTTTCTGCTCAAGAATATGATCTGCATTGCGACTAATTATTTTTGACTTCTTTAACATTTAGTTGTTACGGTTTAAAGGCTTCTGACCATTTTTTCCCATAGAAAGAGGTAGAATGCTGTCAGATTTCGAAAGGTTTACAAATAGGGTCTATGTTTAAATGCTGGAAAAGCGCAGCAGGTCAGGCAGCATCCAAGGAGCAGGAGAATCGACGCTTCGGGCATAAGCCCTTCTTCCTGAAGAAGGGCTTATGCCTGAAACGTCGATTCTCCTGCTCCTTGGATGCTGCCTGACCTGCTGCGCTTTTCCAGCAACACATTTTTCAGCTCTGATCTCCAGCATCTGCAGTCCTCACTTTCTCTACGTTTAACTGCACAATGATGCAAAAGAAAGACATTCAGGAAAGTTAAAAATAACAGTGGAGATTTTATGTTATTTACAGGAATACCCAGCAAATGTTCACATTGTAGCAGGTTATTATGTACTTTCCTTGCTGCACACTGAGTTGTGTGTGACGCTGGTTTCAAAGGAGAGCAACAATATGGAAGAGTTGATTAGCATGAACTTCTGATAACACTGGCGAAGGATTATGTAGGAGTGACATTTGAACAACCTGTAGGATAGGAATAGATCACACACAGCAGACAATGGCTATGTAGCATTTACAGAGAATAATGATTCCTTTGGTGGATTATGCTACAGGGGTTTATCCAATACCAGAAAACAGTAAAAACTTTCAGGATAAGCATGCCAGCCCCTTGGTGAGGCAGTGGTGTAAAGGGAGTGTCACTGTGCTAGTAGTCTCGAGGCTTGATAAAGTTCTGGGGTCTGGGTTCAAATCCCACTGGGCCAGATGATAGAATTAAAATTCTATAAGAATCCTAAATTTCAAAGTGGGGTGATGTCTGAAAGCATTGTTGTTGTCACAACCCATCTGCCTCACTAATGCCTCTGACAGAAGAAATATTTAGCCAGCATGAATCAGTTTTCCTCCACGTAGAAAAGATGTGGAAGGAAGCTTTGAGAGTGGGAATAGTGCAGAAGGTAGGAGACTTTAAGGTCCACATCAAGGATAGCCTGGCAGCATCATGACTGATTAAACTCACCATGTCCTAAAGAACATCGATCCTAGACTAGGTCTGCGGTAGGTAGTGAGGGAAAACATCCTTAACCTTATCCTTAAGAACTTAGCTGCTACTGATGATCTGTTCATGACAATGTCTGTAAGACTGATCATAGACTCCCTACAGTGTGGAAACAGGCTCTTCGACCCAACAAGTCCATACTGACCCTCCAAAGAATAACATACCCAGACCCATTCCCCTCCCCTTTTATCCTATATTTACCTCTGATGAATGCACATGCTTGAACCCTGTGGGTAATTTAGCATGGCCAATCCACCTAATCTGAACATTTTTGGATTACGTGAGGAAACCGGAGCACCTGGAGGAAACCCACACAGACACGGGGAGAATGTGCAAACTCAACACAGTCACCCGAGGGTGGAATCAAACCTGGGTCCCTGGCGCTGTGAGGTAGCAGTGCGAACCACTGAGCCACAGTGCTGCCCCAATGACCACCGCACAATCCTTGGGGAGATGAAGTCATGTCCTCCCATTGAGATTACCCTCTATTGTGTTGTGTGGCACTATTGTTGTGCTAAATACGATAGATATCAAGTAGATCAAGCAACCGAAGAATGGGCATCCATGAGGTGCTGTGATCCATCAGCAGTAGCTTACTTGTACTTAAACACAAGATGTAACTTCATGGCCCAGCATATACTTCACTTCACCATGACTAACAAGCCAGGGGATCAACCCTGGATCAATTGAGAGTGTAGGAGGCATGCAAGGAGCTGCAACAGGCATACCTGAAGATGAGGTGTCGGCCTGAAGAAGTTACCAAACTGAACTACAAGCACAAGAAAATGAGGACTGCAGATAATGGAGATCAGAGTAGAAAAGTGTGGCACCGGAAAAGCAAAGGAGGTCAGGGAGAATCGATGTTTGGGCCCAAGCCCTTCATCAGGAATGGACTACAAACATGTCAATCAACATAAGCAGCAAGTGATAGACAGAGCTAAACAATCTCACAAACAACGGATCAAAGCTAAGCTCTACAGTGCTGCCAGATCTAGTCATGAATGGTGGTGGACAATTAAACAACTCACCAGAGGAGGAGGCTCCACAGATTTTCTCATATCCACATATCAAGGCAAAAGATACAGCTGAAGCATCCGCAACAATCTTCAGCCAGAGGTACAGAGTGGATGATTCACCTCGGCATCGTCCAGAGATCCCCAGCATCCCACATGCCAGTCTTCAGCCAAATCAATTCAAAGTATATGATACCAAGAAAACATTGAAGGCTGTTGATACTGTGAAGGCAATGGGGCCTGACAACATTCTGGTAATAGCACTGAAGATGTGTATTCCTAAAATTGCTACACCCTAGCCAAGCTGTTCCAGAACAGTTACAATACTGATATTTGAATGAATGATTTGTTGTCATGTATATTTTACAGCGAGAGAAACAATGCGTTTTGAATAGTTTAAGAATAAGAAAAATAAATACAAAAATGTAGCTTACCAACTCATTGTCAATGATGCCTATGCTCCCATTCCCTTCTCCAGCGCCTTGCCATCATTAACACCTGACCCAACCAACTTTGAAAATGCCACTCTTCAGGTGTCATCTTTCACCATTGGGTCGATTGTCCTCCACCACTGCTTCACATTTCTATCGGACCCAAACAATGTCCGAGTTCCAACTCTTACAGTTGGGCCTACCTCATCAATGTCACCATGCTGCCCTTCCACCATCCCTTTGCCTCCACCAGTACTGGGCCTAACCAATAGTGACCATCTTTCTTCGCTGGGCCTGCCTCACCGACATTGTCTCTGCCGATTCCCTGTGCTCACCCCAGAAAGGAAAGTAAGTGCCTACTCAAGTCCGCACTGGGCCTACTCACCACCACCTTGAGGTCTCCACTGGGCCCACAGTCCAAAAATGTGCAGGTTAGGTGAATTGGCCATGCCAAATTGCCCGTAGTGTTAGGTGAAGGGGTAAATATAGGGGAATGGGTCTGGGTGGGTTGCTCTTCGGAGGGTCGGTGTGGACTTGTTGGGCCAAAGGGCCTGGTTCCATACTGTAAGTAATCTAATATAATCAGAACACTGTTCCTCTGGTAAGTTGTATCTTTTAAGCTGAGTCTTACCAAGGCCTGGTCCTGTACCTGAATCCTCTCGCTATGAAGGTCAACCTACCATTGTCGCCTTCACCACTTGCTGCACCTACAATGCTTACTTCCATCGACTGGTATACATAGACACTCAGGTCTCATTGCAACATACCTTCCCCAATCTATCACCATCCAGATAATGATCTGACTTCCTCATTTAAGCAAGCAAAGTGACCAACCTCACACTTATCCACATTATGCTTAATCTGCCATGAATTTGCCCATTCACTCAACTTTTCCAAATCGCACTGGAGCATGATCACATCCTCGTCACCACTCACCCTCCCATAGATCATCTATGTGACAGTCATAAGAGCAGGTAATCCAGAACTTAAACTGCAGTCAAAGGACAAAGAATCTACATCGGTCACAAGCAACAGTCTTTATTCAGGAAAGTCATAGAAAGGGGCAGTCATTGTTTATTAAGCTGGGAAAAGTGGAAAATTGCCCACTTGTTCACAAAAAGAAACATCTAGTTTGACTGCAGAAATGGAGAGTCGAGAGTGTGGTGCTGGAAAAGCACAGCAGGTCAGGCAGCATCCAAGGAGCAGGAGAGTCACCGTTTTGGGCACAAGCCTGATGAAGGACTTATGCCCAAAACATCGATTCTCGGATGCTGCCTGACCTGCTGTGCTTTTCCAGCACTGCACTCTCGACTCTGATTTCCAGCATCTGCAGTCCTCACTTTCTCCCAACAGAAATGGAAAGACCTCAACTTTGGTTGAAAAAATGCAGGAAAGCCCCAGGAAGCAGGACAGAGATTTTGAATTGCTTTCTACAATTTAGAACCTTTCAAAATGAGGAAAATAAAATGCCTTTCCTGTATTGAACAATTAAGAATTGACATGGGGAAGAGTTTAAAGCAGCATTGAAATTCAACAGAATTAGTAACAAGTTGACTGAGATGTTGATAGTTAATTGGGGAGGCTGAATGTGGGAACCAGATGAAGAAAAATGCTGATTTTTATACAGCATTATAATTAAATCACTGGTCCACTTCACTCAAATGTGGCTTACTACCATTAAAATTGTTGATGGGAAGCAAGTTGAAAACTCAATTCTGATTTCTGATGAAGGGCTTATGCTCAAAACATTGATTCACCTGCTCCACAGATGCTGCCTGACCTGCTGTGCTTTTCCAGCACTACACTTTTGACTCTGATCTACAGTCCTCACTTTCTCAAACTCAACTCTCTGTTCAGCCAAAGAAGTTGACTCCACAGTTAGGTCCATGTGTTATGAATATGTGGGTGTACTGTATCTTTAAGAGAGTTAAAAGCTAGTAGAACTACCTGACAGCGCCAAGTATTCTGAATAAGGTAACAATGTAACATTTGGTCAGAAGCTAGATTAGCTGGGTTGCCTGGAAATGACAAAACAGATTCGAATTTGGCCAATCAGTATAATTATACCCCCAAAAAATACAAAACTCCAATCCAGTTTGAATTTAATATATTGACAATCTTAAAAGCCAATGACACAATCCAATACTTTGGGGGTATAAGACAGGGGAAAGTTGAACAGTTGGGATGAGAACTGCCACGCCAATGACATCTGTAGGCTGCCTGGAGAATAGCTCTCTTAGAGAGACCTTTATCGGTCTGTCACCTGTGAAGCAGAAATCCCTCAGAAGAAGAAAAAACGACACAGGAAGATCCAAAGAGAAGATTCAACAGCTGGCTGGTTTTGAAAACTTGAATTTTTGGTAAATCTTAATTGGGGGGTTTTACCAGTCTAGTGTTATAGAAGGGAAGGTAAAAGATAGGTTAGAGGAAGGAGTTGTAAATAGTTCTTAGTTAATTATTCTCTATTATACTTTAAGAAATAAAGTTGTTAATTTTAACTTTGAATAGTCTTGGCCTCTCAAATTTTCACAGATTACTGCATGGGATAAATCCTTTGTGTTGCTGGGTTAAATTAAGCAGGAGGGTTTACCTCATGTCGTAACACATAGAACTGTAGGAACATACTGAACAAGGACCACCAGTCTTACCTGGAGCAGCAATTTGCCCACTATAATAGACAACACCGTGCATAATATGCATACCTGCTTAGATAAGGGTATCAAGTGTGGATCAGGCACCTCAACATGAAGGGCACAGTTATTCCAAGAGGTATCACACTAAGAGACTACCAATATTGAGAAATCCCGGTGCACTTCCCTCCCAACTCTATAGCTTTGCTCCGTCAACTGGACAGAACAAAGCCAGGGATGGTGAAAATGGTGTCTGTAACGTTGTCTGTATTGTACGATTCCATGAGTATGTTCATGTCAGGTTAATTACTTGACTAGTCCATGAGACAACTCTCCCAATTTTGGCAATAACCCCATATGTTGGGAAATAGGACGTTGCAGAGTCGACAGGACTAGGTTTTCTGTTGTTGTTTCTTGCATTGGGTCAATGCCAGTTGATCAGTTCTGTTTCATTCATTTTCTGAGGCTTTTCATTGGTGAGATACAACTGAGTGACTTGAAAGGACATTTAACAGCCCTTGGACTCACATCCAGACCAGACCAGGTGAGCCTGGCAGATTTTCTTACCTAAAAGACATGAATGCAACAGGTACAGAAATTGCTGGTGAGACTCAACAGCTCTGACAGCATCTTGTGGAGAGAAAACAGAGTTCATGTTTCCAGTTCAGTGACCCTCCTTCACAACTGCTGGTTCTGTTTTTCTCTCTTGAAAGGTGCTGCCAGAGTTTCTCCAGCAATTTCTGTTTTGTTTCAAATTTTCAACACCCGCAGTTCTTTGTTTTATTTGATTGAGACACATTTTTTTTACTTTTGTATGACAATGTTTACACAGTCATCTTTAGATTTCTTCAATTCCAGATTTTTAAAATTTGAATTTGGATTTTGTTATGTGGGTTTTGATCAGATGTTCCCAGAGCAGAGTCTGTGCTCCTGGATTACTAGTCGAGCGACAATACCATGACACTAATGCCTCACCTGAACATTCAAATTCCTCCCCAGGATAGGTAGCCTTTCTAATTCCCTTCCCACTATTTGTGGGATATGGTCAGGCAGTGGAATAATCACAGATCCCCATTATTCTTACAAAAATCACCACCCTGCCCAATCGATTCCTGCCACATACAGGTCAGTAAAAATGTTCATCGCTGTCCATCTGCAGTCACATCAACAAGCATTACACTTCTGGGGTAATTGGCAAGTACTTTCTGCAACTATTATTGTAGCTTTTGATTGAAATGAAGATGGTTCTTGTTAAACTGGCCTGGATCAAGTTGACAAGAAGAACTTATTCTTTCAACAGAGTGGTCAATACCACGAGACATAGATTTAAAAGAGGGAATGGAGATGAGCTGATGGAGTGTCTTTTATTAACTCAACGTCTACAAGTCACTGCCAAAAGCAGGTGGAGGCAGAAACAAATTGCATTAAAAAAACACTTACACGTTTGCAGTTAGAGATTTGAAACCTCCATGGTTGTGGACCAGGAGACAGAAAGTGAGAAGTAGATTGGATTCATTTTTCAGGCAGCATTGACTGCTTGTAGGATGTAAAACTTTATACGTTTTCATGCTAGACCACGTAACCTATGGAGAAAAATATGGTTTGATGTGAATCGGATAATACAAACCTATCAGTCTTGTTTTTTTATTCAGAATAGTAATTTGACCATGTTGAGAAAGGGAATGAATTTCTTGTGCAGGCAATACGAAGTTAATAAAAGTTGATTAGGTCGTAAAAGTGACTGGGTCAGCATTGAGTACAGTACATTAATCAGTAGACTATTAATCAGTAGGTTACGTTCAGCCGAATTTTTTAATACATTTTTATAAATTGGTTTTGAAGCTGTTAACCTATTCACTGAAGGATACCACATTGCTTAGTTCAGATGCCATTTGATTATGTAGCAGGTTACCATGATTAATGTTATCAGGCAAAATGTAATTAAATAAAATTTACAGAACAAAACCAAGCCACTTAGACCCACTGCTTCATGCTGGATTTTATATTTCAAGTCAACCTCTTCCAATTCAACGTCATCTTATGCTATCAAAATGTAACATAAAATAATATATATTACTATTCTTTTAATTTAAAGAAAAATACTATGGATGTTGGAAATCTGACATGGAATGTTGGTGCAACACAGCAGGTCTGGCATCATCTATGGAGAAAAAGAAACTGAGTTATGTTTTCAGTCCAGTATGAAACCTTTTATTTGGAACTGCATCGTTCTAGACACAGGCGTTAACTAACACACACACACACACCAATGTGTTGAGTTTCTTCAGCACTTTCTGGTTTTATGTCTTTTCATATCATTTTTCTGAGATCTTCCATGGGATGTGGTTATTGTTGGCATTTATTGTCCACCTCTAATTGCTTGATTTCTTATTTAGCCATTTCAGAGGGCAGAGATTAATAGTCAACCTCATTGCAGTTAGTCTGGAGTCACGTGTAGACCAGACCAGGTGAGGATAACAGAATTTGCTTCCTCAATAGCAAATGGATTTTAAACAATAATTGATGATAGTTGTCCTGATAACTGAGGCCAGCTATGCATCTCAGAAGTAAGTTTAATTTCACTGGACGCAAAGGGAAGTATTTGAACATGGTCGATAGATTGAAAATTAGCTTTAGCTGGACTGGATGATAGTCCAGTGACATTATTGATGTGCCACTATCTCCCTGCTATTTATGAAATGTTGCAATAATAAAGGAATCAGAAAATAGAAGTGGTTATTGTCAATTAGATTCTACCACAGATACACTCATTGATTCAGTGGCGTGTGTTGCTCCGATAAGTTGTCTGACTATCTCAATGCTCATCATTTGGTCATACAGACCTTGAGTATTGCTGAAAGAATTGGCACATTTTATCGAAGTTTTTCAGCCTGAACTTATCAGGGCAATTCCCAATGCAAAAGGAACCAATATTTTTTACTGCATTGGAAGAAAAAGCTGATTCATTGGTAATTGGACTTGGATTGCATGAGGCATCGCAATGGAGAAAGCACCAGACATGTGGATTGAATAAAACAGCATGCCCCTTTGGTTGTTCACAACAAGAAAATTTAAAGATCATACAACACCGGGTTATGGTCAAACAGGTTTATTTGGAAGTACAAGCTTTCGGAGCACTGCTCCTTCATCAAGACATTGACTGCACCCAACAAGTTCATCTTGTGAAAGTCAATACAGAGTGTGCAATGTTAGAAGTGATTCCATGATCAGACAGCATTTCTAAATATTTCTGAGCAAGTTAAGATTATCAGTTGGTCTCACAGTGTGGTACAGTTTTATAAATGCTGAAAGCCACATATATTAATACACAGGGCACTGCTCCTTACAGACAGGAAGAACATGTACAAACATGACTTAACAAAGCAATTATACACAGTTACATATCCCAGCAATACTTGCACCAATTTATAATCTGAACCCGATATACATGCCTTTTGCATTTGTGTTGTAGAAGCTCACAGTGAACGTACAATGACACAAGAATAAACAGATTAATCTTTTTCCATTCATTCTGCTTGACTCCTGCAATAATGTAAAATGTCAAGTGTGCAGTTGTCCAACACTCCACATCTGTGATTTATTGTGAAAATATCATTCATGGAATCTGATGAAGGGGTCCTGCCCAAAACATCAATTTTCCTGCTCCTCAGGTGCTGCCTGACCTGCTGTGCTTTTCCAGCACAGCTCTAATCTTGACACTAATCTGGAGTCCTCATTTTTGTCTGATGTATTTCCAAGTCAGAATAGTGAATGCCTTAGGAAGGAAAATGCAGGCGGTGGTGTTCCCATCTATCTGCTGCCCTTCTCCATCTGGATAGTAATGATTTTGAGTTTGGAAGATGCTGTCTAAGGAGCCTTGGCGCATTTCTGTTGTGCACCTTGTTGGTTTTTTACATTTGCTGTTCCTGAACGTGGTGATGGAGGGAGGGATTACTTGTGGATGGGATGATAATCAAACACCAAAAGAGAAAATGCTGGAAAATCTCAGCAGGTCAGCATCCGCAGTAATTTGCTTTTATGATAATCAAACAGTTGCTTTGTCCTGGATGGTGTCAGGTTCATTGAATGTTGCTGGAACTGCATGCATCCAAGCAAATTGGGAGAACATTGGAGTGGCACAGGGACTGGTGCTACGCATCAACCATATTGTACAGTATATATGATATTGTAACTAAGTAACCCACAATACAAAGATTGCAAGCTGTGAGAGGATGCAAAGCATCTGCAGAGGATATGTAGATAAAGTGAGTTGGAACAAATTGAATGCAATATGGAAAAGTGAGAATCTAACTGCTTCAACAGGAAGTATAGAACAGCAGAGTTTCACTGACATGGAGAACAACTATGGAATGCTATGGAAAATAGAATCTCTGGCTCATTGCAAAAGAAAAGAAATATGAAGGTAGGGCAAGTAATTAGGAAGGCAAATGAAACCCCAGACTTTATTGCGGGGATGGGTTGGGTGGAGTATAGATACAGGGAAGTATTGCTACAACTGCGCTGAGCATTGGTGAGTTATACTTGTTCATTTTATTTATGAAGATATATGCTTCTATTAAAGGCAGTTGAGAGTAGGTTCATTAGGTTAATTCTCAGCAAAAGGAAGCAGTCTTATGAAGAATATTGAACATGTTTGTTCTATACTCACTGGGATTTAGAATGATGAGCGATAATCATGTTGGTATATTTAAGATTCTGCGGGTTCTTGAAAAGATTAGACGTAACTCCTCATGTGGAAATCGTGAATCAGGTTCAGAGTTTCAGAGTAAGGGGTCATTTAATTAAGAAGGAGATAAGGAGGAATTCTTTATCTCTGAGTGTTGTAATTTCTTTTGGAATTCTCTACCTAAGAAAAGTGGAGCTTCGGTCAATAAATATATTCAAGGCTGAGATAGTCAGATGTTTGTACTATTGAGGAGTGACAAATCATAGGAGAAAGCTTGGAAAGTGGAGTTGAGGGCATGTTCGATCACCATCATCTTAACGACTAATGGAGAGGTGGTTAAAGGACGTGTAGCCAAGTCCTGCTTCTTATGAGGTGGTAATCTGTTAAGCTATCTCCACTATCCAGAATGTTAATCCATTCTATATGCTTAATACAGGCACTGTAGCTAACATCAACATATGTGTGTAATACACGTAAAACATCCAAAGACTCTTCACAGAAACATCATTAAGGAAAATTAGATAGTGAATCACATAAAACACTGTTAGAATCAATGCCTGATCAAAAAGATTGACTGACTTGAAATGCTAACTCTTTCACTTTCTGCAGATGCTGAGTATTTGCAGCATTCACCCCACAAACTTATGTGTGTATGTACATGTGTGTATGCGCGTGTGTGTATGCATTTGTATGCGTGCATGTGTGTGTGTGTGGTGTGTGTGTATGTGTGGGTGGGGGCAGTGTCTGTGAGAGTGTGTGTATGTAAGTGGAATGGGATATAGATCTGTGAGAGGGTTGTGTATGGGAGTATATGTGTGAGTGTATGAGGGAGGGTCTTGGTGAGTTTGTGTGTGTGTGTGTAGGAGTGTCTGTATGTGTGCAGAGTGCAGTGAAGTCACTTGTAGTATGACATGAACCCAAGTCCCGGTTGAGGCTATCCTCATGGGTACTGAACTTGGCTATCAGCCTCTGCTCGGCCACTTTTCATTGATGCCTGTCCCGAAGTCTGCCTTGGAAGACAGTCACCCGAAGGTCCGAGGTTGAATGTCCTGAAACGCTGAAGTGTTCTCCGACTGGGAGGGGACACTCCTGCCTATTGAATGTTGTGCGGTGTCTATTCAGCCATAGCCTCTGCTCGGTTTCACCAATGTGCCATATTTCAGGGCATCCTTGACTGCAGCATATGAGATATGTAATTACAGTTACATCACACTGTAAAATTTTGCTATAAATTCTGTGTCTTACAATCTTATTCTCCACAACCACACGATGAAGGAGCAGCGCTCCGAAAGCTAGTGCTTCCAAATAAACCTGTTGGACTATAACCTGGCATTGTGTGATTTTTAACTTTGTACACCCCAGTCCAACACCGGCATCTCCAAATCATGACTCTTATTGTTAAAGCTCACTTGGGAATGTAACTTTAAGAAAGTTCTGGGGTTTACATGTAAAAAAACTGAAACCAACATGCCCATTCTCAAAGATGAGAGACTTAACAAACAATCCAGGTCTTTTTTAATCTATAATTTCAGTTACATCACACTGTAAAATTTTGCTTTATATTCTGAGTTCTACTGCGTTATATTGTCCACAACCACACGATGAAGGAGCAGCGCTTCGAAAGCTAGTGCTTCCAAATAAACCTGTTGGACTATAACCTGGTGTTCTGTGATTTTTGAACATTTAACAGACATCTGGATGGCTACATGAATCGGAAGGATTTAGAGGTATATGGGCCAAATGCTGGCAAATGGGACTAGATTAATTTAGGATTTCTGAGCGGCAGGACGTGTTGGACTGAAGGGTTTATTTCTGTGCTGTGCATCTCTATGAATCTACTTAACACACTTATTTCTCCTTTCTAAGAAAAAAAGCCTTGCTCACACATTGTTTAGTTTATTCTGTTGTCCTTAATTTGTAAATGTATCTATCATTTTGTTGAAACACTGCCCTCCATATGGTGAAACTCACATAAATATTGTTTTGCAATGTTTGAAGGTCAGATCTGGATTGAGTGATTAGATGGTAGTCTGTTTCCCAGTAACTCAACCTTTTCAGGCACCAGTGTCAAAATGATTCTAAAACAGCACATCACAGTCTTGTGACTGCAATCAATGAAGCATTGTGATATATAGCCTGAGGAATTACAAGAAATAATCTTTAACCTATAAATGTCTGTGAAGTATTTTTCTCTAAACCCTTGAACAAGCGAGTCTGATAACATCAAAGTGAAGATGAAAGGTACTTTATGCCCCCATTATCCTGCCTTTGAGAGTGTTGGGGAATGGCAGCATAGATGTAGTAAGTAATTAGAACCTTAGATGTTCTGTGAACATACAGTCAAATCCTACCACAATAAATGGGATAATTTAAATTCAATTGTTATCAAATTTGAAATACAATTTTAGTCTAATCAACAATCATAAAACTATTGATATAACATTTACTAATTATGTTATTTAAAGAAAAATAAAAGATCACCGATCCACTTCAGAGAAGGAAATCTGCCATCCTTACCCAGTCTGTCCTCCATGTGAATTCAGTCCAAGAGCAATGTGGTTGACTATTAACTGCCATCTGAAAATCTGCCCGTCATGCCAAGCTTTGTTGCAGAAAATGTGGATTAAAAAAAAAACTGAACCAACAGCTCAGTCTCAACGTAGGTGCTGGAAATGATATAGGCTCATCTTGCCCAATCGGGTCTGCAGTCTTCATGGGCTTATGCCCGAAACATCGATTCTCCTGTTCCTGAAGAAGGGCTTATGCCTGAAACGTCGATTCTCCTGTTCCTGAAGAAGGGCTTATGCCAGAAACGTCGATTCTCCTGTTCCTTGGATGCTGCCTGACCTGCTGCGCTTTTCCAGCAACACATTTTCAGCTCTGATCTCCAACATCTGCAGTCCTCACTTTCTCCTCTGCAGTCTTCATCACTAACATCCTGCCTGAAGCATTACGGCGTGGTATGGCAATTGCTCTGCCCAGGACCGTAAGAAACTACAGAAAGTTCTGAATACAGCCCAGCCCATCACGTAAGCCAACCTTCCATCCAGTGACTCCATCTACACTTCTGAAATGCAAACTCCACCTCCCACACTACCAAGGACATGCACATCCTGGGCCTCTTCCACCGTCAAACTCAGCTGCCCTATCCTTGGAGGAAGAACGCCTCATCGTCCACCTTGGAACCCTCCAACCACACAGGATCATGTGGATTTCACCAGTTACTTTATTTCCCCTCCCCTCACCTTATCCCAGAGGAGAAAGTGAGGTCTGCAGACGCTGGAGATCAAAGCTGAAACTTTATTGCTGGAACAGCTCAGCAGGTCAGACAGCATCTAGGGAAAAGGAGATTCGACGTTTGCTTTTCCACCACCACACTTTTCGCCACAGAAAAGCTGCCAACATCAACAATGACACTTCATATCCTGATTATAATCTCTTCCAACCTCTTCCACCAAGCATAAGATATGAAAGCTTAAACATGTACCAACAGGTTCAAGAACAGCTTCTTCCCCACTGTTAGACTGCTGAATGGAACTCTCAAATTTCAAAATTAATATTGGATCTTGCTTTTTGTACATCTTCTTCATAGCCTTAACTTTATATTCCTCGCTCTGTTTAATCACCCTATGTTCTCTTTATGGGATGATTTGTCTATACTGCATGCAAAACAAAACTTTTCACTATACTTAGGTACATGTGACAATAATGAATCAAATAAAATCAAAATTCATGGACATGTGTCAAAACTGAGACAATTATCCCACAGACTGGTCAAACAACAGCCTGGCATATTCACATTCATTGAATTATAATTTAAATCCAATGTCTAAGACAGATTCATTACTGAGTTTGGAGAAGATTTGTAGCTCAGGTTGAGGTTCTGGATGTAGGTTTGCTCACTTCTGGATGTAGGAGCTGGAAGATTCAGTTTCTGACGTTTCATCACCATACTAGGTAACATCATCAGTGAGCCACCAGATAAGCACTGGTGGCATGGCCCATTTTCTATTCATGTGCTTAGGTTTTCTTGGGTTGATGATGTCATTCCCTGTGGTAGCATCATTTCCTGTGTTGATGTCATTTCCTGTTCTTTTTCTCAGGGGGTAGTTAATGGAACAGGAAATGACATCACCTCTGGAAATGACATCACCAACCCAAGGAAACCTAAACACATAAATAGAAAACAGGCCATGATGTTACCTAGTATGGTGATGAAACATTTGAAAACGTTTGACCTTCCAGACCTTGGGTTCATGTCACATTATATGTGATCACCATTGCACTACACACATACACACACAGATATTCCTACACACACACACACTCTCACATACACACGGACACAGGTACACACAGACGCACACACAGACACCCACACACACCTTATAGACACAGACACTCACACACTCACCCATGCACCCCCTCACAGACTTAAGACACTCTGCACTCACTACATACACATTTTCTCACACTCACAACCCCCACCCCAGACAGACAGACACACACACAGACAGACAAAGACCCACATGCACGCATATATTTTGTGGGGTGAATTTGTACTTGCAGAGTTACATTGCACTTTGCTCAAAAACTGTATGCATTCTCACTGTATTCTAACAGATGAAAGGCTTAACAGACAATCAATTTTTCAATGTATAATTTCAGTTACATCACACTGCAAATTTTTGCTGTAAATTCTGTGTTACGATCGAGCCCTCCACAATCACCTGATGAAGGAGCGTCGCTCCGAAAGCTAGTGTGCTTCCAATTAAACCTGTTGGACTATAGCCTGGTGTTGTGTGATTTTTAACTTTACAGTTTACAACAGTTGAGTTTAGAGATGTCAAGTCTGGACCACTGGATGTGCCTGCATCTAAGCACATATTCCATTGTTCTCTCTGACAAAGTTTATTTGACAGCACTATCCAAACTAGCCTAGATGTAACACGGCAGTTAGTGGATGGGAACAGGAGTTGCAAAATCTATTCAACCAAACAATGTGATCACTTGCAATAATGTTAACCCTACAATAAACCTATTTAAAACTGTCCCAAAATTGTTTTCTATGCCAAATATTTTCGGGGAGTGAAGTTCACTATCAGCTTTATTGAAACTGCTATATCAGCTTTATATAGTGCAGCTAATTGTCACATATACTGTTTGGCCAAATCATTGAACCAGGAAAAAGGAAGAATTTCACTGTATCATGGGACCACCACAGTTTCAGCATGTTCAAGCAAACTGATATTCACACATTAGCAAGAAATAATGAGCCGTTGATGTATTCATTTTAAGATGACTGGGCAAAGAAATGGCAAATCCTATTTATGTTTGCTCCCCAAATGAAATGGACAGTGTGCTCGAGGGAACATTCTCCTGTGATGCATGTGTCCTTTCACAATTACTGTGTTAGTATCCTCATAGCCATTTGTGAAAACCTGTAGAGCAAGACATTACAAAGGATTACACCTTCAACTGTGCACCTGCTACCACTGGGCTCAGTAATAAATTTAACATATTATTTCAAAGCCTACCTTTTCTAAATGCATGGGGTTGCCAGCTCCTAACCTTTATTGCAGTATAATTATCACAACTTTTTGGCACAGGGATCCAAAAGGTTTAACCCTATGTGTGATCTCCAGTCCTCAATGCAGCTCTGGATGAAATTATTAATTTCTGTTTTTTGCCCTGCAGTAACTGGAGTGAAGACCAGGTGGATCTTATTGACTATGAGATCCATGACAGGAGCTGTTAATCTGGGCTAATCAGGGAGTCCGGGCTGACAATATAGACAGGAGATTCAGAGAGTCTCCTCATTCTAAGTTCTAGCTTTGAGCTGGCTGGTCAGAGCCCATCTACTGTGCACATGTAAATATTGGGTGAAGGGATACCGAAGTTTGTGAGAAGATTTGTAGCTCGGGTGCTCGTTGCTGTGGTTCTGTTCGCCGAGCTGGAAGTTTTTGTTGCAAACGTTTCGTCCCCTGTCTAGGTGACATCCTCAGTGCTTGGGAGCCTCCTGTGAAGTGCCTCTGTGATGTTTCCTCCGGCATTTATAGTGGCCTGTCACTGCCGCTTTCGGTTGTCAGTTTCAGCTGTCCGCTGTAGTGGCCAGTATATTGGGTCCAGGTCGATGTGTTTGTTGATGGAGTTTGTGGATGAGTGCCATGCTTCTAGGAATTCCCTGGCTGTTCTTTGTTTGGCTTGCCCTATAATGGTAGTGTTGTCCCAGTCAAATTCATGTTGCTTGTCGTCTGCGTGTGTGGCTACTAGGGATAGCTGGTCGTGTCGTTTCGTGGCTAGTTGGTGTTCGTGGATGCGGATCGTTAGCTGTCTTCCTGTTTGTCCTATATAGTGTTTTGTGCAGTCCTTGCATGGGATTTTGTACACTACATTAGTTTTGCTCATGTTGGGTATCGGGTCCTTCGTTCTGGTGAGTTGTTGTCTGAGTGTGGCTGTTGGTTTGTGTGCTGTTATAAGTCCTAGTGGTCGCAGTAGTCTGGCTGTCATTTCAGAAATGTTCTTGATGCCGGCCTCTGTGCAGCCATTTCATTCCCCAAACTTGAAACCAACCCTTTTTCTTTCCAAAGCACATACTGGAGAGATTCAGCTGTTCTGGCAGCATCTGTAGAGAGAGAGAGACAGAAAAGAAAGTTAAAGTTTCGAGTCTGAAATGATCTTTCTTCAGAACTGGTTCAGATTTCCAGTGTCCACAGTATTTTATTTTAATCAAGATCTCTTTCTTTCTGCCAATTGAGATGGACCTCATCAAAATTGCCTTCTAGCCCCTTGACCAACTAGCCATTATTGACATGTCAAATCCTTTCAGTGAATGTTCAGTTGGCTATTTGACAATGAGGGCTATCATACAACTGAGCTTCATGTTAATTTTGCCCCTGATGTCTTCACCCATAGAATAGTGCAAAACAGGCAGGAATGAATGAAATCCCTTGGATGAATTCTCTTTCCTTCATCCTGAATGATGATTTGCTCTTCCCATTGGAGCCTCATTCTAAACTAAAGTTAACAAACACTGTATAGACTGGAGAAAGAAATCAGCATCCTTTCTAAATCAGATCACTGTGCCATCATGGAGCCTTTCTTTAAATGCAACAGGAAGGTAGTTGTGACACATAGATTTGTCTCTAACCTAAACCAAAGATATTTCATCATATTTCAATCTTTTTGAGTAAAGCCACAAGGAACTCAAATTGGCATGAGACAGTGAAAAGATTAAAGAGTGCTGTCAAGCTCAATTCTATACAAAGTAATATTTCAGTGAAAAAAAAAGGACTCATCTTGCCAGCAGCAATAGCATAAAGGGGACTCTAAGTCAGAGATGTTGGCCTATAATTTCCACTAGCCAGGCAGTTGTTATTCCATTGTGGATAGGAGCTATACGTGCGAACTCTGTGGAATCCCCATTGGCGCTGAGTCCAGGAGAATCGGCCATGAAAATTTAAGATTCTATTAGGCAACTCCTGTAATCCTCCAAAAGGCTTTCTTTATTTATTCATTGGATGTGGATGTTGCTGGCAAGGATTTATTGCCCCACCCCTATTTAAGAGTCAACCACATTGCTGTGGGTCTGGAGTCACATATAGACCTGACCAGATAAGGATGGCAGTTTCCTTCCCTGAAGGACCAGATGGGATTTTCCAACAATCAACAATAGATTCATGGTCATCGTTAGACTCTTAATTCCAGAATTTTTGTTGAATTGAAGTTGCGCCATCTGCTGTGGCAGGACTTTTAACCTTGTTGTGGTTCTGTTCGCCGAGCTGGAAGTTTTTGTTGCAAACGTTTCGTCCCCTGGCTAGGCGACATCATCAGTGCTTGGGAGCCTCCTGCAAAGTGCTTCTTTGATGTTTCCTCCGGTGTTTATAGTGGTCTGTCCCTGCCGCTTCCGGTTGTCAGTTTCAGCGGTCTGCTGTAGTGGTTGGTATATTGGGTCCAGGTCGATGTGTTTGTTGATGGAGAACAAAAACTTCCAGCTCGGCGAACAGAACCACAACAACGAGCACCCAAGCTACAAATCTTCACAAAAACTTTTAACCTTGGTCCCTAGAACATTAACTGGCCTATGGATTAATAGTCCAGCGATAATACTACAAGGCCATTCCCTCCCAGTTAAATTGGACGCTATGGGTGGTCCTAATGAAATTAAGTTAATAGTTACTATGGAGATGTTACTTAGGTGATAAATGCATAACTCCTGTGTAACTGATAAACTGACCCCATACTTTCCGCACACACCCAAAACGACATTTCTCCCAGACTCTTTACACCAACCCCAGACCCATCACTCAACAAAAAGACCTCCCCCAGGATTTGACACCTTCCCACCCTTCCCTGTGGGACTGGACACCCACCTCCATGTGACTCAATGACCTCCAGGAACCTGACATCATTATCCCAATGCCGTCCCCCCAATCTCAGAGATCTTACACTGCCCTCATTCAGGGACTTGACACCCACCGCGTGGATCCGACTTCGTCTCAGACCCAGTGTTGACACTATCCTGCCCACTCTTGCCCCACCCCAATTGCTGCTCTCACCACTTCTCTCTAGGACCCTGACACTCCTGAACCCTTGGAAATGACAAGCCACCCATTCCCCATGGAGCTTACTGCCACCTCTCGCATCACCATCAGACCTGGTACAACAATGTCTCTGATACTCCAAACTGCTCACCCATCTCAATGCCCCCAATCCTGCCAGCCCCCAATCTGACAGCATCCCTTGTAACCCTGACAGACCCAGAAGCTTTGGAACCTGACCCAACACCCCATGCCTTGAACACAACACCATTTACCTTGCCATCTTACACCCTGGAACTCTACCCCTTTCCCACATGGAATTCTATCCACCTAACACCCTACCCAACTATTCTACTTACCTAACACTCTACCCCACCCTCATCCTACCTCTTCTCACCTGGCACTCAACCTTCTTCCCATCTCGCATCCTATTCCTGTAACACTACACCCATCCTGACTGGTATCCTTCTCTCCTGGCGACCTACTCACCCTACTTCTTACTTATCTGACATCCTACCCAACAGTCTGCACCCTCTCCGTCTTGCACCAATCTGAGTTGGCATCCTACCTACATGCTGCACAGTGGTAGTACAGCTCCATTTTTCCAAAGGAGACCTGAGCAGAATCACTGCACAGAAATACAGAGCTCCCTTCTTTCATAAAGAAAAATAAAGGGCCTGAGTAGCAAACTGTGTGACCTACAAAATTGGCTTGTTGTGTTATGCCATACGATCGATATGTCAGTATACCTCTGAGAGACATGTTCACGACACCATCACTGTATCGTAGAGTGTGACCTGAAGATACAAACATCTGCGATTTCATCTTTAATCAGGATTAATTAAAGCAAGATATATAACAGGAAGCATGCTGCTCTGTGTAACTTAACAACTTGATGTTAACCCAGACATTTATATACTTGTGAATGTAACATTTGTAAATTAAAGTTGGTAGGGATAAACAACTGTTGGATTGAACACCACAATATCCACACCAAGTTTCATATGTTGCTGCCTTTGGTAAGATACCCCCGTTGGAGGGTAAATCTCATCATGGGTAAGAGCAATGGCCATCTACATGAAGAACTCCAATAATTTGAGGTAAGTATTTGGAGATCTAATTGAATGTACACATTTTCAAGACAGAAGAAATAAGCAAGGAAATATTCTACTATCACCTCAATTTAAAAAGAAAGGTGAGCAAGCTACAGTCCATCGTTAAACTGAGACACGACAGAACAGTTTGCATAGTTCCTGATAATTGGGACAAAAATGATATCTCTCACAGCTTTAGGGTCTGGTTTGTAAAGAGTGAGCACTTTTAATTTCCACTAGCACTGAGTTGAGGAGCATTTTTAAACATTTACACTGAAGGTTATGGTCCAACATTTGCAAGGCTGAATGATGGATAACAGAAATCTCATTATGGACTGGACGTACAATGAGTCTATTGCTGAATTATACACATTTAAACTGGGGATACAGCTCTATTTTACAGACCAAAGTATAGATGACCTTGTGAAAGAGCTCTGAAAATCTTCATTTTTATCTGTAAAGGGGGGCTTCACGGAATTAACATATCCTGCTGGACTGGACTATGAAAAGAATTTAGCAGTGAAGACGGTTGAGAAACAATGGCTGATATTTAAGAAAATTGTTCATGATTCACAACAAAGCTATATCTTGGTGAAAGGAAAGGATACTGGGCATGGGATGGTTAACCAGAGAAGTTAAGGTGAGCATCAAATTGAAAGAGAAAGAACGTTTCAAAGGTTTTAAAAATCTACACAAGATGATAAAAAAAATGGAGAAAATAAACTTTCAGGGTAATCTTGCAACTAATATCAAAACAGACAGCAAGATCTTCTTTTCAGATATAAAATGGAAGAGGGAGGCCAGAGTGAATGCAGGCCCCGGACTGCCTAAGGGAATGTGAAAATGATACTGCAGTCATCATAATGGGGAGCTAGAAAATGGCAGAGGGCTTTACATCAGTTTTCATGGTAGAAGATACTAATAGCATTCCAAAAATATGAAATAAGCAAGGAGCGAAAGGAGGAGAAAACAAAATACACTAATGAACACAAATGAAAACAAAGATAGAAGGAGCTAAAGATATGTCACTGGGGATGTTGTATAACAATAGGGAAGTCTTGTTAAAAATATACAAGGCACTAGTTAGACCATATCTATAATACCAGGAACAGCTCTGGTCCTCTCATCTTAGAAACAATCTCTTTACATCAAGGCAAGCTCACAGAAGGTTCATGGGGATCCATGTTGGGACCACTGTTGTTTGTGATAAACATAAATGATTTGGAGGAAGGTGTAGGTTGCCTCATTAGCAAGTTTGCAGATGACACTAAGATTAGTGGAGTAGCAGATAGTGAAGGGACTGTCAGAAAATATCGCAGAATATACAAAGATTGTCGAGTTGGGCAAAGAAATGGCAGATGGAGTTCAATCCGGACAATTACGAGGTGATGTAATTAGAAGTTGCAATTCCAGAGTGAACTATATAGTAAATGGAAAAGTCCTGGGGAAAATTGATGTACAGTGATGTACAGTGTTCATGTCCATTGTTCACTGAAGGTGGCAATGCAGTTCAGTAAAGTGGTCAAGAAGGCAAACGGCATGCTTTCCTTCATCAGACGGGGTATTGAGTACAAGAGTTGGCAGGTCATGTTGCAAATGTACAAGACTTTGGTTTGGCCATATTTGGAATACTGCGTACAGTTCTGGTCACCACATCACCAAAAGGATGTGGATGCTTTGGAGAGAGTGCAGAGGAGGTTCACCAGGATATAGCCTGGTATGAGGGTGCTAGCTATGAGGAGAGGTTGAGTAGATTAGGATTATTTTCATTGGAAAGAAGGCGGTTGAGGGGGGAACCTGAGAGAGGCCGACAAAATCATGAGAAGTATAGACAGGATGGATAGCAAGAAGCTTTTTCCCAGAGTGGGGGACGCAATTACTAGGGGTCACGAGTTCAAAGTGAGAGGGGAAAGGTTTAGGGGAGATATGTGTGGAAAGTTCTTTACGCAGAGGGTAGTGGGTGCCTGGAATGTATTGCCAGTAGAGGTGGTATGGGTTGGAATAATAGCATCATTTAGGATGTATCTAGACAGATACGTGAATGGGCAGGGAGCAGAGGGACACAGATCCTTAGAAAATAGACAGCAGATTTAGATAGAGGGTATGGATTGGCGCAGGCTTAGAGGGCAGAAGGGCCTGTTCCTGTGCTGCAGTGTTCTTTGCTCTTTGTTCTTTGTTCTAGTTCGACCTCTGGGTGTGGAAGGATTTTCTTATGAGGAAATATCGAGGAAGTGGGGTTTGTACTTATTGGAATGTGGAAGAATGAGAGGCAATCTTATTGTAACATTTGTTGATTGGGTGTCTTGACAGGGTAGATGCTGAGAGATTGTTTCCAATTATAGAAATATCTCCAGCCATATTTTCCAAGTAAAGAGTCACCCAGTTAGGACAGAGATGAGGAGGAATTTCATCTTTCAGAATCTGTGGAAAGCTTCATCACAGATGATGATGTTGAGGCTGGATCATTAAGTATATTCAAGGCTGAAGTAAATAGATTTTTATGCAGCAAGGGAATTGAGGAATCAGTCGTGATCTCATTGAATGATATAATAATCTCAGTGGATCAAATGATATGCTTTCCTTTGTTGGTCAGAGTGTTGAGTACTGGTGTTGGGAGGTCATGCCGCGGCTGACCAGGACATTGGTTGGACCACTTGTAGAATATAGTGGGCAATTCTGGTCTCCTTCCTATCGGAAGGATTTTGTGAAATTCGAAAGTGTTCAGAAAAGATTTACAAGGATGTTGCCAGGGTTGGAGGATTTGAGCTATAAGGAGAGGTTGAACAGGCTGGGGCTGTTTCCCTGGAGCATCGAAGGCTGAGGGGTGACCTTATAGAGTTGAATAAAATCATGAGGGACATGGATAGGGTAAATAGATAAGGTCTTTTCCCTGGAGTGGGAGAGGGAATAGGTTTAGGGTGAGAGGGGAAAGATATAAAAGATACCTAAGGGGCAACTTTTTCATGAAGAGGGTGGTACATGTATGGAATGAGCGGCCAGAGGAAGTGGTGGAGGCTGGTACAAATGCAACAATTAAAAGGCATTTGGATGGGTATATCAATAGGAAGGGTTTGAAGGGGTATAGGCCAGGTGCTGGCAGGTGGGACTAGATTGGGTTGGGATATCGGGTTGGCATGGACGGGTTTGACAAAAGGGTCTGTTTTCATGCTGTACATCTCTATGACTCTATGACTCTTTGAAATGAATCACCTCTGCTCCCTTGTCCCATGGTCTTGTAAATTCACATAGTCTCAGAGGAATCATATGGGCTGCTTTTGCTTTAGTGAGAGATAGTGAAGGTTAGTAACTTGAAGGTCACCAAACCTCAAGTGAGAATGTGGGACCTTTATGATAACTTTAATCGGTGTAGGAAATGAACCCACAATGTTGGTGTCATGCTGTATCAGCCAGTCAACTGAGCTAACTGACCCTCAGTGGTCTTGTAGATGTTTGGAAACACTGTCATCTGCTATGTCACCTCCAAGTCATTCACCATCATTACTTTGAACAATATTGTCTTAACGTCACTGTCACTGAGTTAAAATCCTTGAACTGCTTTCCTAACAGCTCTGCGAGTATGACTTATGGCCCATGAACTGAAACAACTCACCATCATTTTCTCCATATGGACTTAGGGATGCATAATAAATGCTGTCATGACCAGAAACATCCATGTTCAATGAATCAATAATAAAAGAAAGAAGATTATTTCCCAGTGGCCAGGGAAGACAACAGCAAGATCTATGCAATGCTTTCACCTTCTTTTGATGATTTTGTCCATAATATTGACAGGCTATTCCTCCTACTTAATACAACAATCGAGTGTTGAAGCTTCAGATGTATGCACCAACCCTCAGGCAGTACATTTCATGTCACTCCTACAATATATTTGATGCCCTTCCTTGTTACTTATTATCTCTTGATACAATTTACAGCCTATATTCTCGAGTGGAATTCACATTCAAGTGGAGTCTCTGAGGTCTTGAAAGGTTTGCAGTAATTAAATGCTGCTAGGTGTCATTTCAAGAGGATAAAAGGGTGCCATTTGATTGCCGAAATTGTACAGAAACAGAGTGGACGTTGCTATGGCACTGTGAGGAAATCTCACAACCATGACCAGTGAAGGAGTTGTACATTTCGCACTCCTCTGTATTTTGCCAATGCTGACACTCGGATAAAAGCCTTAAAAAGCTGATGTTAGCATATTGGATGCTAATGTAGCATTTTTAGATGAAGTTTTCTGCAAGGAATATGATTCTGTGTTAGACTCTGTAACAAGTGTTATGTCCAAGCAATCTCTCGTTATCTTCCTTCAGCTCCCTCCCACCATGTTGAAGTGACTTGCTTCATGCTCTGACACGTCCCAAATTCATGCTGATGGGTGACAGCAGTGATTGCTTAAGGAGAATATAGATGCATATTCTGTACAGCATGTGTCAGCACATAAGCTGCATTCTTTTTACTCCATAACTGACCTGGACATTGTCTGCTGTAAGGCTTTCTTTATTTATAGCTAGTATAAACAAAACTTCAGGATAAAGAATACATTAACTTTATTCTCCTTGTCTGCTTTTCTGTCTAACTCCCAAGATTGTGTCATAATTTAATGACAGTCTCACTAATATAAACAGTAACCCATTCCTCTTCATCTCTCACCAATGCCCCCTCCTCCTATCCAGTGTAATCTCAGCAAATGATTCACATTCGCAACACTTTCCGTCCAAAGTCTTAACCTCACAAGTTGAGTCTGTTTGATGCCTTCGTGATACTTCCTGATTTACTTGACTGGTTGAGGGTGATGGATAATGCTTGACACCTGGATATAATGAATGGTGCAGAAATTGTATCTTTTTTTAAGAATACCTACAGTGTGGAAACAGGCCTGTCAGCCCAACAAGTCCACATTGTGAGAGTATCCCACCCAGACCCATTCCCCTACATTTACTCCTGACTCGCGCACCAAACCTCCACATCCCTGAACACTGGGACAATTTAGCATGGAGAAAGTGAGGACTGCAGATGCTGGAGATCAGAGCTGAAAATGTGTTGCTGGAAAAGCGCAGCAGGTCAGGCAGCATCCAAGGAACAGGAGAATCGACGTTTCGGGCATAAGCCTTTCTGAAGGGCTTATGCCCGAAACATGGATTCTCCTGTTCCTTGGATGCTGCCTGACCTGCTGCGCTTTTCCAGCAACACATTTTCAGCGACAATTTAGCATGGCCAATTCACCTGACCTGCACACCTTTGGACTGTGGGAGGAAACCGGAGCACCCGGAGGAAACCCACACAGTCACTGGGAGAATGTGCCACCCAAGGCTGGAATCAAATCTGGGCTCCTGGTGGTGTGAGGCAGCAGTACTAAACACTGAGCCGCCATGCCGCCCCATCATTTCACACTCTATAGTGCTGTCATGAGTCTTTCCTTGTGGCTCTAATAGTTTTTCTGTTTCTGCTGAAGACCTAACGTGGACATACGGCCATAGTTGTTGTGTTTACTTGATGACCTTACCCTCAGTTTGGTGGTCTCTTATCCACAGCTTTTGTCTAAGTAGTAATGTGGTGGCATCTTTGTTCAATTGTACTTTCTGGACTGTTGGTCTCTTCAAGTTTTCCTTTTTACCTCACCAAGTCATGATTTTTTAAGATTATGTTGGGTCTAAGCCTGATGCTGTAATTAATGAAGCTGAGAATTTTACCCATTAGCAACTCTGATGGTGAAAGTCCATTGTGTAATAGTGACGTAAGATTAAGGCTACATTGGTTTTGTTTATCATAAGCTGTTTACTAGTTTTTCAGCATCTCCTCATTTCTTCATTAGCTTGTAGATGGATTGGCGAACTGATTACATGATGAAATCCACATTCTTGAGCAAATTGTCTGAAATCTTCGTTCAGTGACTGAGGACCATTATGCAATACTATTTTGTCTGGAAAACAATGTGTGAAGAAAAATATATTCTAAAACCTTTCCCCCAGCGTTTGCCGCATTGGTAGTGAGGCTTCTGATCTCTAAGCAACCAGCTTAGGAATAGTAGTCTTTAACTTTGAGAAAACAAATACTCTTTCAGAAAGTAAAGAGAAGTAAACCTCAAACAAAAACAGGAATTGCTGGTAAAGCTCAGCAGGTCTGATAGCATCTGCAGAGAGAAAGCAGAGTTCATGTTTCAAGTCCAGTTCTGAAGAATAGTCACTGGACTTGAACTCGTTAACTCTTTCCCCTCCAGCTCTCCACTGATGCTACCAAACCTATTGAATTTCTCCAGCAATTTCTGTTTTGGTTTGAGATTTCCAACATCTACAGTTCTCAATTTTAATTTAGATGCAAATATCATATTTGCATGTGTCTACCAAGGAAGGTTGATGGTAGCTTCTCAGACACCACCTAGCATGCTGACTGCTGTACTCATGCTCTGACTTTTGTTACGAGCAGATGATTGTCATGGATCCTTTGGAGATTTTCCCTTCTAACTTCCTACACAGCTTTCAGGATCACTGGTCTGTTATTGAAGACGAGAAGGTCATCCATCATTGAAGACTGGAAACTCAACGACCAGTGAAGACCAGAAACTCATTCACCCTTGAAGACCAGAAGTTTATCCGTCATTGAAGATTGGAATATCATCCACCTTTGAA
The DNA here is from genome assembly GCF_004010195.1 of Chiloscyllium plagiosum. Classification (NCBI taxonomy): domain Eukaryota; kingdom Metazoa; phylum Chordata; class Chondrichthyes; order Orectolobiformes; family Hemiscylliidae; genus Chiloscyllium; species Chiloscyllium plagiosum. The sequence continues at coordinate 9,040,982 of NC_057725.1, forward strand.
CACTGGAAGCTTGTCTAGCAATGAAGACCGGAAGCTTATTCATCACGGAAGATTAGAATCCATCCATCATTTTTAGGTGCACCTAATGTGGTTCAGCAATTGACTGTGTGGGAAAGAAACAGGTCAACAATCTTGGCAGTGTGTCCTTTCCTGAAAACATACCCCGCATTTCAATTCCATTGCTCTAATCACTTTGAATTTGTTCCTGAGCCTGGTAGAGATTTTGTTCATGTCAAAGGTCATGTCTGTACCTCAAAAGATAAGTGTCAAATCTTGCTTTGCAAACCAGTCAATTGTTGGTCCTGACAGCGTTTTGGCACAACGGCCAACTTTTGTGATTACATCAACTTCTGAAAGACCTGGATTCCATCACATTTCCCTGCTGACCATGCTGGTTTCATTAATATTTTCTGTCTTTGGATCCATAAGTTTTGTAATCTGGCCCATAACTTCAAGCCGTTCTCTTATGGTTCTTCCCATTTTAACTTGGTTGCCTGACTTTCAACTTCTTTAAACTATATGAAGTGTTTCTTAAAACTTTGACTCTGGCAAGTCCTGTGTTGAGCTTACATTCCATCCAGGATATTTTGGCTTCAAGATATATCAACCAGAAATTACTACTGTGATTTTTATTTAACCTAAGACATCTTCAGGATCAACTTTCAATTTCCTGTATTTTGTAATTAGAACATAGAACATAGAAGAATACAGCGCAGTACAGGCCCTTTGGCCCTCGATGTTGCGCCGATCCAAGCCCACCTAACCTATACTAACCCACTATCCTCCATATACCTATCCAATGCCCGCCTAAATGCCCATAAAGAGGGAGAGTCCACCACTGCTACAGGCAGGGCATTCCATGAACTTACGACTCACTGAGTGAAGAACCTACCC
>NC_057725.1:9043950-9051153 GCF_004010195.1 Chiloscyllium plagiosum
TCCACATATCATTTATACTCTTGCCTTGGAGTCTACTTTTCCAAGCCACACATCCTAAGTCATGCCTCACCGCATCATACTTTCCCTGACCCCAGCTATAACTCTTGCCCTGTAGTACACACTTATCCCTCTCCATCATGAGAGTAAAAATCACCGAATTATGGTCACTATCCCCAAAGTGCTCACCTACCTCTAATTCTAACACCTGGCCTGGTTCGTTACCCAGAACCAAATCCAGTATGGCTTCACCTCTTGTTGGCCTGTCTACATATTGTGTCAGGAAACTCTCCTGCACACATTGAACAAACACTGACCCATCTAACGAATTTGAGCTATAGCTTTCCCAATCAATATCAGGAAAGTTAACGTCCCCCATAACAACCACCCTATTACTGTCACTCATCTCCTGAATCACCTTCCCTATCCTTTCTTCAATGATTCTAGGACTATTAGGAGGCCTGTAAAAGGCTCCTAACAGGGTGACCTCACCTTTCCTATTCCTAACCTCAGCCCAAACTACCTCAGATGGCAAGTCCTCATCCATCGTCCTTTCCACCACCGTAATACTATCGTCCTTTCCACCACCGTAATACTAGTTGTTGGAAATGTGTTCCATCTTTCAATGATTTAAATGTCAATGAGGTTACAGAACATTTGGCCCACAGAGTCTGTGTCAGCCAAAAACAATTACATAACTATTCTAAACATAAATCTTTACATAGACATATAGATTTGCAAACCTGCTTAAACTGCCTTGACTGACTACAGAAAAATAACTTGTCTCTCTGTAATGGAAATGCAGCCAAGTGATAAAGTTTTCTGTAACCACCTCAGGAGGTTTCCTTGCTGCTTTGTCTTACCGTTACATTATCTGCTGTTGGCCCAATGGTATACCATGTGGACCTGTAAATCCAAAGTTCCCCTCAAACCGAGGCTTCTTGTGTTCAATTGTTGCCCTTGATGTGGAGCATTAATATTTTTCAAAGACTGGGGAGGTGCAAGTGACATTTGAGTCAATGCTGTCACCTCTGCTGGTGCACATTGTGGTTCGACTATAAAATGTAGGAGCTGAAGAAGGCCATTCGGCCCATTGAGTCTACTCTGCCATTCAATGAGAGCATTGTGATTGCAATGGATGCAAATCTTCCTGTTACTTTCCACTTCTTTGTAAGGCTATCCTTCATATTCAAATTGAATTTCTGTTTTCTCCTGTATGTTTTAAATGTGCAGTATCCGTTCCCCTAAACAGCTGCCATCATCTTTTGGGATCATTATCATACTGTTCTCTGTGAGTTGTGCTGAACTAGATGCATCTGAGTAACCTGGACCATGCTCTGAAGTAAAACCTTCTTTTAATACTTTATATACAGCCAGCATCAAGAGCTCATAACAGAAATATGTCCATTTGACTGCTCTGTTATACAGCCCAAATCCTCACTTACTCACAATCTCATAATCATGAACATTTACCCATACCTGCACAGTAAACAGTGAGAATCTGATTGGAATTTTGCAATTTTGATTGGAAACTTGTGGATCACCAATCTCCCACGAAATGTACAATTTTGAATAAGGACAGGAACACTCTGCTCACTGTTCAACATCAGCTCATGCATTGTCAATACCTCAGTTTTAATATTTTCATCCTCTTATTCAAACATAGCCTCATATTTCTTCATATCTCCATAACCTTTCAGCCCCACAATCCACTACATGTGTGTTTTTCCAATTCTCTTATGAAGCCTTAGTTTACATCGCTCAGTCAGTGGAGGCTATAACTTTAAATGCCTAAGCCTTATCTTCTGTTACTTCCTCACCAAATCACAGCTATTCTCCTTCATTCCTTGTAGATCTGGTAGCAGCTGTGGAGAGAAAGTAGAGTTAGCATTTCACAAGGGTCACTGGACCAGAAACATTAACTCTGCCTTCTCTCCACAGATGCTGTCAGACCTGATGAGCTTTTCCAGCAACATCTGCTTTTGTTTCAAATTATACAGCTTGCCTATATTATTCACATTAAGTGCTGCCAAATGGGACCAGATCAGTTTAGGGTATCTGGTCAGCATGGACGAGTTGGACCGAAGGGTCTGTTTCTGTGCTATAACCTCTATGACTCGATAAATGCTCCAAAACAGCAAACTGCCTGATTGTCCATTAACAAAATACTTGCTCTCCCAGAGAAATATTGCTTATAAGTTGCCGGGAATGACAGTAAATGAGACTTTCGAACAATATTTTTTCTTCAGGCAGTAAATGAGACTTTCAAACAATATTTTTTTCTTCAAGCATCAGAAGCAACGATCAAAAACGTATTGTTTATAATAACAGTGAAATAATGCACCTTGCTGTTGGCACTGCCTGACCACTCTATCTTAAATTGCTGTCAACACTTTTTATTTCTTAATTGAAAATGTGCCTGGCAATACGTGCAGTGGCTCCCTGGAGCCAAGTCCCACTAGTCTTCAATTGGCAACATGTGGGGCAGCTGGTGACCTTCATTTCCCAAGACAATTTAGCAATTTAACTCGTGTGAGTTATTTTGGAGGAACTACGTGATGAAAATTCAGCTATCTCCACCTTTCGTGTTTCTTGTCTGTGGCAGTCTGAACTTATTGTTATCTTGTTAAATGAGATATTTCCAGAAAAAAAAAAGCACATTTACAAGGCTTCTTTTCGCTAACTCTGAGGAAATGTGTTTCATTACCTTCTTTGTTTTAATTTAAATGAAGTACAATCTGATGATAGTTATATATTTTTCGAACAGAAATGGCTTTGTAGTTTCCTGAAGGCATTCAATGCAGAATAAAAGACGTCTACATAATAGGTAGAACTGGATTTTTTTCTTCTATACATAATCCCCTTCTTTTCAAGACTTAAATAATAGATAATAGCTTTCTGATGTATATTCTTCACAGAAAGATTCTTCCCTGAGCTGTCATGAATGCTAACTGTTAGCGAATGGATTGGGGTTATGCTAAAGGTAAGTGAAAAGTAGTAGCTCCAAGCATACAATATAGAACTTAAAAAAGTACAGCACAGAACAGGCCATTCAGTCCATGATGTTGTGCCAAGGATTAATCCTAAAATAAAATATCCTAACCTATGCACCCCTCAACTCACTGCTATCCATGTGCATGTCCAGCAGTCGCTTAAATGTCCCCAATGACTCTGCTTCCACCATCACAGCTGGCAACACATTCCATGCATTCACAACTCTCTGTGTAAAGAACCTACCTCTGACGTCTTCTCTATACCTTCCTCCTAACTCCTTAAAACTATGACCCTTCATGCCAGTCAATCCTGCCCTGGGGAAAAGTCTCTGGCTATCAACTCTATCCATGCCTCTCATTATCTTGTATACCTCGATCAGGTCACCTCTCTTCCTCCTTCTCTTTAGAGACAAAAGTCTGAGCTTAGTCAACCTCACTTCGTAAGACAAGCCCTCCAGTCCAGGCAGCATCCTGGTAAACCTTCTTTGTAACCTCTCCAAAGCCTCCATATCTTTTCTATAGTAGGGTGACCAGAACTGGACACAATATTCCAAGTGTGGTCTCACCAGGGTCTTGTAGAGCTGCAGCAAAATCTTGCAGCTCTTAAACTCTGTTAATGGAAGCCAAAACACCATATGCTTTCTTAACAACCCTACCCACTTGGGTGGCAACTTGAACAAGGGATCTATGCATTTGAACACCGAGATCCCTCTGTTCCTCCACACTGCCAAGAATCCTGTCTTTAATCCTATATTCAACATTCAAGTTTGACCTTCCAAAATGCATCACTTCACATTTATCCAGGTTGAACTCTATCTGCCATTTCTCAGGCCAGCTCTGCATACTGTCAATGTTGCGCTGCAGCCTGCAATAGCCCTCAATACTATCAATGGTACCTCAACTTTTGTGTCATCAGCAAATTTACTAACCCACCTCTCAACGTCCTCATCGCACTCATTCATAAAACTACAAAGAACAGAGGCCCAATAACAGCTCCACAAAGTTTTTATTCACAACAAGGTCCCTTTTCTTAGTGAAAATCCAGGCAAAAAACTCATTTAGGGCTTCCCCTATCTGCTCAGACTTCACACACAAGTTCCCTCCGCTATCCCTGATCAGCCCTACCTTCACCCTGAGATAATATTCTCTTATTCCTCACGTTTGAGTAAAATGCCTTTGGGTTCTCCCTAATCCTTCCTGACAAATCTTTTTCGTGCTCCCTCCTGGCTCTCCTCTGTCTTTTTCTGAGCTCCTTTTTAGCAAACCTACATTCATCAAAAGCTCTGCAAGATCCTTGCTTCCTCCACCTTATGTAAGCTGCCTTCCTCCTTTTGACGAGAAGGTCCTCTGTTCTCATCATCTAACGCTCCTTAATCTTACCCCTTCTTACCTGTCTCAGAGAAGCAAATTTGTGCATCACTCACAACAACTGCTCCTTAAATAGTCTCCACATGTCTGCTGTGCCCTTTCTGTGGAACAATTGCTCCCAATCTGTACTCCCCAACTCCTGTCTGATCATAATTTCCTTTTCCCCAATTAAATATCTTCCCTCGATAACTGCTCCTTTCCCTCTCCATGGCGATGGTAAATGTGAGGCACTTGTGGTCACTGTCACCAAAGTGTTCTCCCACCGTGAGATCTGATACCTGTCCTAGCTCATTGCCAAGCACCAAATCCAAAATGGCCTCTCCCCTCATTGGCCTGTTTACACACTGAGTAAGGAAACCCTCCTGAACACACCTGACAAAAACGGCTCCATCCAAACCATCTGCACTAAGGAGGTTCCAGTCAAAATTGGGAAAGTTGAAATCACCCATAACAACAACTCTGCTACTTCTGCATTTTTCCAGAATCTGCCTACCTATGAATTCTTCAATCTCCCTACTGCTATTAGGGGGTCTGTAGAAAACCTCCAATATAGTGGCTGTTTCCTTGCTGTTCCTATCTTCCACCCATACTGACTCAGTAGACAGACCTTCCTCAACAACTTTCATTTCTGTAACTGCAATGCACTCTCTCATTAGCAATGCTACACCCCCTCCTCTTTTTACACCGTCCCTGTTCTTTTTAAATGTTCTAAATCCTGGAACATCCTGCCTCTGCGAAGCCCATGTCTGCATTATGGCCACAACATCATACTCCCAAGTACTGATCCATGCTCTAAGTTCGTCACTCTTATTTCTGACACACCTTCTGTTAAAGCAGAAACACTTTAACTGATCTCTTTGTTCCATCACATGAAAAACCTTCTTGATAAATTCACTACATCCTGTCACTGCCCCATCCACAGCTACCCCACCTCAGATATGTAGCTCTGGTTCACATCTCACTGCCAAACGAGTTTAAACCCTCCCGAACCACATGAGCAAATCTCCCACCCAGGACATCTGTGTCCCTCCAGTTCAGGTGCAACCCGTCCTTCATGTACAGGTCCCACCTTCCCCAGAAGGCATTCCAATGGTCCAGGTATCTGAAGCCCTCCCTCCTGCACTATCCTCACAGCCACGTGTTAAGCTGCATTCGCTGCCTGTTCCTCACCTCAGTGTCTCGTGGCACCGGTAGCAAACCCGAGATCACTACTCTACTCATCCTGCTCTTCAGCTTCCAACCTAGCTTCCAACCAAGGCATCTTTCATGTCTAAAGTTCATGTGCATCTTCACTAATCAACCTCTAACCTGTTTCAAGTTGCCATTGAGTCATTTAACTCATTTGAATAGACAACAGCAATGCGCTAATCTACTTTGACCTAGCCCTGAGGTGAAAAGCCAGCTGGGACTCCAGCCTACCTGTTTTTTAGCAAAAGGAGTGCTGACCTTACCCAGTGTGCACGGGAGGCCAGTCCTCTCCGATTTCCACCTCAGTGACTTTCTACATTGCACCAGGACCTCCAGAAGCCAGCGGTGATGGTGATAGAAGGCACTGAGCAACGGAGTTGAGCAGTTTTCCAGCACCTTCTGCTGGTGATGATGGGTGGTGACGCTGAGGGCAGCTGTTATGGTAAGTAAAAGCTGAAAGAACTGCAGATGCTGTAAATCAAACACAAAAACAGATATTGCTGGAAAAGCTCAGCAGGCCTGGCAGCATCTGTGAAGAGAAATCAGGCTGGACCCAAAATATTAACTCTGAGTTCTCTCCACAGATCTTGTCAGACCTGCTGAGCTTTTCCAGCAACTTCTGTTTTTGCAGCTGTTTATGGTCATTGCTAGGCAATTGTGTGGCACGAATATTATTTGCCGCATATTCAGACTGCCTCCCTCAGTTGGGATGGCCTCTTATTGTCACATAGAAACATACAGTTCTGAAGATGAGTCATACTGAGCTTGAAATGTTAACTCTGTTACTCTCTCCACTGCTGCAGCCAGAACCACTGTGTTTCTGCCATATTCTCTGTAATTGTAAACTTCTGGCTCCTGACCAATTATTTCCCTTGGCTGCCTTTCGAAAAGTTCAGGGTGCCCACAGAATATTCTGCCCAAAGGGATTTCTTCTTTTCATGTGAGAGAAAATGTTCTAAGCTAGCAAGAACATTGTAGTTAACAAGTGCTCATTTATCGCATGTTAACAGTTACCGTATATACTCATGTTAAAATCAAATTTTTTAGACAGCTTTTTACAGTTAAATTTATGGGGTCAACTATTACATGGATGCTACTTTTGAGGGGCTGAAATTAATGCTATAGTCCAAAATATTGTATCATTGGCAGAAGCCCATTTGATTTCTAAATGAATAAATAAAAATTCAATTAATTATGTTAATGTGGCTGTATCCCACGAATGTTACAGGGGAACTGAGCTCAGCTGAGCTGCACACAAAGGGTCACTTGACTCTGACCTGATGCATCTTAAACTTTCATGCAAAATTGGCATGAGTTGCACATCAAATCACATAACAGTACGAAAAAGAAAATTCATTTCCCCATTGTAATATTTATGTACAGGATATTACCTTGACTCACAAATAATGATCTGTTATCTGTGAAGATCTACGATCAAATTTCCCATGAGATATGTGGAAAATTCAAAGTTTGTGAGAAGATTTGTAGCTCGGGTGCTCGTTGTTGTGGTTCTGTTCGCCGAGCTGGGAATTTGTGTTGCAGAATTTCGTCCCCTGTCTAGGTGACATCCTCAGTGCTTGGGAGCCTCCTGTGAAGCGCTTCTGTGTTGTTTCCTCCGGCATTTATAGTGGTTTGTCTCTGCCGCTTCCGGTTGTCA
>NC_057725.1:9051812-9106271 GCF_004010195.1 Chiloscyllium plagiosum
TCATGTTGCTTGTCATCTGAGTGTGTGGCTACTATTATAGGACAAGCCAAACAGAGAACAGCCAGGGAATTCCTAGAGGCATGGCACTCATCCACAGATTCAATCAATAAGCACATCGACCTGGACCCAATATACCGACCACTGAAACGGACAGCTGGAACTGACAAGCGGAAGTGGCAGAGACAAACCACTATAAATGCCGGAGGAAACATCACAGAAACGCTTCTCAGGAGGCTCCCAAGCACTGAGGATGTCATCTAGACAGGAGACGAAACATCTGCAACACAAATTCCCAGCTCGGCGAACAGAACCACAATATGTGGAAAATTCCAGATATTTTGGCCAAAGAATAAGGGGTTGACTTTTACATGAGATCGACTTTTATTTGAGTGTATACGGTAGTTACAGTTTCATTGATGCAATAAACACGATTTTGGATCAGTAATGATCCGATTGAACGTGCGGCAGGCACAAGAGACCAAATAGCCTATGCCTGATCTCATTTCTCATGGTCTTATTACAAAGACTTGAGGTGCAGTGGTAATATCCCTACCTCTGGGCCGGGGGGGCCTGGGGTTAAGTCCCACTTGCTCCAGGGATGCACAGATTGATTATAAAATATCTGCGAAGACTTTGAGGAGGACCGCATGTTAAGTCTCATTCCTTTGAAGTCCTAAGCTCCTCTACCGACAAGTCCATTTGACATCATCATTATGGATGGGGCTTATGGAATTTCTCACAGTTAACTCCTTCAGACCCATATACAATAGAAAATTCCCTCGGGACCTTTACTTCATTCAATATTCTATAGTAGAGAACAGGAGAGATGAATAAGAAAGAATTATGGTAAAATATGTTTTTTTTCTGCAAAGGCCTCTATCAAAATACGCAAACAATAATTGTAAAATGCTACTGTCCTGTAATACATGTAGTAACTTATTATTTTATGACAGTATTACATATTTTTCAAGTTAGTAAAGAAACTCTGCAATTGTAACAGAAGCACATCCGAGTTTTCTGACTTGGTGGCTCAGTGGTTAGCTACCTCACAGTGGTGAGACCCAGGTTCAATTCCAGCCTCAAGTATTGAATTGAGTTGGGTTTATTGTCACATGTACCGAGGCACAGTGAAAAGTTTTGTCTTGCGAGCAATACAGGCAGATCAGAGTTCAGTAGGAGAGATAAGTAAATAATAGGTAAACAGCGGCAAAAACAAAACACAGGTGCAGGTGAATGTTAAGAGTTTGTGAGTCCATTCAGTATTCTAACAACAGTAGGGTAGAAACTGTTTTGAAACCGGCTGGCGCGTGTGTTCAGGCTTCTGTACCTTGTCCCCGATGGTAGAGGTTGTAGAAAATCATTGCCAGGGTGGGATAGATCTTTGAGAATGCTGGCGGCCTTTCCTTGACAGCGGGCCTGGTAGATGGATTCTATAGATGGGAGATTGGCCTTTGTGATTGTCTGGGCCGAGTTTACCACTCTCTGTAACCATCTACGATTTTGAATGGTACAGATGCCATACCAGGTAGTGATACACCCAGGCAGAATGCTCTTGATGGCGCACCTATAAAAGTTGGCAAGGGTATTCACCGTCATGCCAAATTTCCTCAGCTACCCGAGGAAGAAGAGATGTTGTTGGGCCTTTGTATCCAATGCGCCCACATGAAGAGTCCAAGAAAGCTTGTTGAGTTAACAATCCATGTGGAGTTTGCACATTATACCTGTGTCTGTATGGGTTTCCTCTAGGTGCTCTGGTTTCCTCCCACCGTCCAAAGATATGCAGGTTAGTGGATTGGCCATGGGGATAAGGGGGAGTGGGCCTGCATGAGAAGCTTTCCAGAGAGTGGGTGTGGCATGATGGGCTGAATGGACTGCTCCCACACTGTAGGGATTCTGTGAGTCTCTACCTCACCAGCTCCAACCTACTTCACTGCCCAAATCTATACCCAGACCCAAGTTTATATTTTACTGAAGCTACACCTGAGGAGTGTAGGTCTTAGGAAAATCTGGACCGAAATTTATTTTCCAGAATCTACTTTTAAAAAAAATTACACATTGCCAACTTTGGGAAAATTAACACCTTGCCCAGTGCCTTCACTGGACCCTAATCTTCAATTCTGTAGTCAACCATGGTCTACCTGCCATCCATTCTGAATCACTGACCCATGGAGAGACCCGCCCCATTTCATTTTATTGGGATTTCTTTTTTAACTCCTTGGAATTTGGACTACTGCGAATTTCGATTCATCATTAACAGATCATCCATGAGTAGGAATTGTGACCATGTGAGGCTATCAGTTGAAAATTAAATTGCTTTTGGCTTCCTTGAGTGTCATAGAATCATAGAACTCTACAGCATGAAAAAAAGCCCTTCTGCCCAACCTGCCCATGCCACCCAGTTTTCACAATCAAGCCAGTCCTACTTGCCTGCATTTGATCCATATTCCTCATAACTATCTCATTCATGTACCTCTCTAAATGTTTCTTAAAATTGCATCAACTTCCAACACAATTTCTAGCAGCCCGCTCTAGACATCTGCCACCCTCTGTGTGGAAAAAATTGCCGCTCTGGATCCTTTTGTATCCCTTCCCTCTCACCTTAAAACTGTCCTCTCTAGTTTTAGACTTCTCTATGTTGGGGAAAAGCTGTCAGCTATCTACCACATCTATGCCTCTCAAGATTTAAAAGACCTCTACCGGTAGGTAAAAGGAGCCCACCAAATCCCATATACGTGAATTCTGTGATCCTGAGAAGTCTCTGCAATCAGCCATTTCTGTCATGTACTCGGCTAAGGATGAGGTTGCTGTTCTAGTTCTAAGGAAAACAATTGCTTGCACTTCCTGGCCTGGTAACTAAACAGCACTGGCTTCTGGATGGTGAACAGATCCATGACTAGGAATTGGCAATTCTAAAACGGCATCATCAGCAAGAGAGAAAAATATTGGCATCATCCTCACGACTTTTGATAATTCTACATTCACACAGGATCTAGTCTGTGAAGCCACTGAAGGTGATTACAGAAGCCAAATAATGTTTGTCAATGTGACCTATAGTTAGCAACAGAACAGCTGGGAATACTGAAGACAACTTTAGCACTCGGTGATAAATGATGGAAAGTGGATTGGCTGGCCATTTCAATGAAAAACAATATCCACAAAGAAATAATGCAAGCAGCTGACTCATGAATGCTTACTGTTCACCCAGTGTGAAAAATTGGAATGAATTCATACACACATCACCTCTACAAAGTGTTGTTTGCTCATTAAAAAGCAATGGAAATAAACCCAAGCCAACATTGTATTATCCTTTCCTGGGCATTTTAAATTCTTTTTTAATCTCGATTTTCTTCTTTTGATTAGGGTAATGAGAAAACGACACTTCAACTATTCCAGATTCATCGAATATTCTCTCTGTGTTTTTTTTGAAATGCTGGCTGTGTTCAGTTTTCATGAGCTTCCAGTCAAGTCTTATCTGTGTCAACACATTACCTTTGAATTGGTGCTAAAAATTGCTTATGGTTATGTGATTCATTATTTCTGCTCTTTTCCTGCCATTAATGGGCAAAGGACGCCTGCTTTCAAACTTAAGCTTGGGGCGATGTTGCAGTGAAAAACAAATTTAAATTCGACACAAAATTGCATGAGTATAGATGAGCAGCAATCTTGCTCATGTGCCCATTCAAACTTTGGGATTGTCTTTTCCAGAAAACCCTATAGAATCCCTACAGTGCAGATAGACGCCAATTCGGTCCATCCAGTCTGCATTGACCCTCTGAAAATCCTCCTCACCCTAACCCCACATTTTCCATGGCTAATCTATATAGCCTGCACAATCCTGGTCAGTACGGGCAATTTAGCATTGACCAATCCACCCTAACCTGCAGATCTCTGCGAGGAAACCAGAGCATCCGGAGGAAACCCATGCAGACACGGGGAGAATGTGCAACCTCCACAGAGACAGTTGTCCGAGGCTGGAATTTAACCCATGTCCCTGGCACTGTGAGGCAGCGGATTCTGGTTAGGAAGGGGTTAATTTCCTCGGGTGGTAGGACTGACATATGAAGACAAACTGGATTAGTTCTGATTAAAGTCACTGGTGTTCAGAAGAATGAGGGGGATTACAAAGAAAACTATAAAATTCTAACAGGACTAGATAGGATAAAGCAAGAAGACTATTCCCAATGACTGGGGAGTCGAGAATAAGGAGTCACAGTCGAAGAATTTGGGATAAGCCATTTCGAACTGAGATGAACAGAAATCCAAAGAATGAAAAACAATGACAGGGACAGTAAATTGACCCATCTCACAGCCATGCCACCAAATTCCTAAATTTATCAACATAAACACAGAAAGTGCTGTAAATATTAAGCAGGTTAAGCAGCATAGAGTCATAGAATAATACAGCATGTAAACAGACTCTTCAGCCCAAACAGTCCATGCTGAACATAACCCCAAATGAAACTACTCCCACCTGCCTACTCTTGGTCCATGTCCCTCCAAACCTTTCCTATTCGTGTATTTATCCAAGTGTCTTTTAAACATTGTAACTGTGCCTGCATGCACCACTTACTCAGGAAATTCATTCCCCACATATCTACTAAGAGAGAAGTAGAGTAATCATTTTGAGCCCATTGTGATCCATGCATTCACTCTCTTTCCTGGAAACAACAAATACTCGAGGTCACAGCAGGTCAGGCAGCATCCATAGAGAGAGAGCAAACTTATGTTTCCAGACCAGATGACTCTTCATCAAACACAGATGCTGCAAAGCCTGTGAAAGATTTATGGCACTTTCAGTTTTCATTTCAGATTCCCAAAATCCACACCATTTTGCTTCTAACTAAATGGTAGGAGATTTTTATTTGGATTGCTTAATTTATCAGTGTGTTTGTACAATGGCAAGCAAACTCACTCACATGAGAAGGACTATAAGGAATCTTGAGGGGCAGGCTAAGCTAACAGGAAAATTATAAGTGCTAATGAGTTAAAGGTCTTTCCACTTCCTCAGTAAAATCAGCTCAAAGATGTTATGTTCACTGTGAGCTGGGTTAATTTACTATCCCTGCTATTGCTTTTCGTTGTTTGAGTTTCTCTTCATCTCAGTTCTAAATGGCCTATCCCAAATTCTTCGACTGTGACTCCTTATTCTCGACTCCCCAGTCATTGGGAATAGTTTTCTTGCTTTATCCTAACAAGTCCTGTTAGAACTTTATAGCTTTCTTTGTAATCCCCCTCATTCTTCTAAACTCCAGTGACTTTAGTTAGAACCAATCCAATTTGTCTCCATATGTCAGTCCTACCACACTAGGAAACAGACTATTAAACCCTTCATAACTAGAATGTCTATGCTCAGATAAGGAGACCAATACTGCATATAATAAATAAGGTGTGGTTTCACTACAGACTTCTACATTTGTAGCAAAACATCCCTACTCCTGTACTTGAATCCTGTCACTATGAAGATCAATGTACCTTTTGCCTTCATGGCCTAGCAGACCTGCGTGTTCAAATTCATTCCTTATGTGTGCACATGGGACCAGGAAATCCACCAAATTTCATTATGAGAGGAATTCCACTGCACTGTTTCAGTGCAGCTCGTTTTAATTTTTTTTAAATTCCTTCACAGTTAGTGGACTTTGCTGGCAATGTTAGCATTTGTTGCCCATCCCTGATTTCCCTTGTTGTAGTAACTCCTGGTTTTGGTAGGCCCTGAGTGTGGGTCCAGCACAGGATATGACATCGCTGGTCCATCGACAGGGCGGTCCCAGAGACAAAGAGATGCCGTCCGAAGAATGACGACTCCAAGGTTTTGGGTTCGGCCCAGGTGGTATCGCAGGTGTTGCTGGTCAGCTGGCTCAGGATTTTCTTTCAGTTTTATCTTTTCATTCTTGAAGCATTTGAATGCTATGACAGTTGAAGCCGTTCACTGTATTTTACCATGTTGTTCACTTTAGAGCACAAGTGACAATAAATCATCACTCATTTGTTGAAAGATTGGTTTCAAAGCCAATTCAATGGGCAGCTGACAATGGGTGAGGACAACAGATTTCCAAACCCTTTATTTATTGGTACTTGGATCCATGTCTTTGGAATATCAGCCTGGGTTATTGGAATACTCACTCAATGACATTATCACACTGCCACCACCTCCGAGCCTACACATGAAGAAACATAATTCACTGGCAAAATCCATACCTTTTCCCAAAATGTAATAGAATAACAACCCTAATGTTTTTTTTTATCTGTGTGCTGTGTTCTCCAGGAACCTTCAGTGCAGCTGGTGCAAACCATACTCATGGCACTACTGATAAATAATGGGATTCTAACTCCTCAAGTTTTCATCTTCAGTCTCGAATTAAGCAATCAGTTTTTTTTCTAATATCTTAGGCAAAATACTATTTAATTCATTTTCTTTTACAAAAAAAACTCTAACTAAATATCAATTGGCCCAATCACATCTCATCTACTGAGAGATCCTGATCATATATATTCATGATTTATTTAATTGCCACAAGAATCTTTTACAGGAGAAGCTTTTGCTAACTAGTAAATGGACTTGGTGCAAAATAGAACTGTACTGCCTTTCTTTCCTGATCACCAGGCGAAAAGTTTGGAACTTCTACCCTAACATCATAGTGGGTGTACCACCACACCAAGAACTACAGAGATTCAAGAAGGCTTCTCACCATCACCTTCTCATAGGCAATTAGGGATGGGCACTAAATGCTGGCGTCCCAGTGATGTCCACTGTTCCCGATTGAATAAATTTATAATGGGGCAGGCTGCACCTGGGACAGGAGCCGAGCTAATGTTTCTGGTTAATGTGATCTATCATTAGAATTCTAATTAAAGGTCATTTTAACCTGAAGCAATAGCTTTTCTTTTCTCCAGAGATGTTGCCTGACCTGCTGAGCATTTCAATCAATTTTGAATTTTGTTTTAGATTTCCAGCACATGCAATTTTTTTTCACTTCTGTTGGTTCGTAAGTATTGGTAACTTGAAATTTGTTGTTAGTCTATGTCAAGCCAATATCCTTTTGTTTTCAAGCTGTGAGCTGACTCCAAAAATGTTACTAATGGTCAGATTCTCATTCAGTCTTTATGTCTGAGATGTTGAAGTCACGTCTTCAAATTTGACAGATCCTATTTTTGCCAGTAAAGGGAAGTGACAGTGACATGAGTAGCACTGAAAGGAAATGTGAAGACAGTGGGGCCTTTTGAATTTAATCCTGAACTTTAACAGGTCCAATTTTGGCTTTTCAAAGTACCTTAACTCTCTAGATGAAATTTGTTTAACAGTCATGATTTTACTTTAATAAGTTCTTTATCCTTTAAGTTTCAAAATCCAAGTGAAGCTGTTGACCACTTTTTAAGAAAAATCATTTGATGACCTCCTTTGATTAGCAGACCAGACGGAGTAGCATCTGTTTGAGATATTTCAATAGCATTAAGTTTCGATAATTCCTTTAGAGCTCTTCATTTTGAATGCTACATTGAATTTCAAAAGCCACAATCATCTCACAGGGGAGTTGCTGAGTCCACAGGTTGTATTGACATATTGAAGAGATTTTGTGAAGAATTAACGGTATGAATAGAAGCCTTTTTAATCTCTATAAGTGAGTAACAACCCAAGGTGATTTAAAAGCCTTTATGTTATTATGACTAGGTATTGGTTCATTATCAGCTTTCATAGGGTCATACAGCCCAGTAGAGGCCCTTCAACCCATCAAGTACTAACCTATCTACACTAATCTTAGTTACCAATATTCAAACATTATAGCACTATCTATATGCAGCGTTCTATCTACATATTAAAGGTTATAATGATTCCCATTCCATCTCCATTACCTTCCCAGGCTGTGCATTTCAGATGTTCACCACCCTCTGATGGAAAACATGTTCCTCTAAACCTCTCTAAAGCTCTTGTGCTTCACCTTAAAATTATGCCTCCTTTACATGGACCTTTCAACTAAGGGGGACAACTGTTTCTGCATAGTCAGAGATGTATTGGATTCTTAGAAGTTTATGATTCATTTCCATGCAGCTACTGTGTGAGTGGTCACCAGGTTAGTGTGGAATGTATGAGGGGCAATAAGGCAGAGTATAGGAGGCATAGTTGGCATGGAGGATATGAGGAGTGATGGAAGGATGGGATGAATTTGAGTGCGTGTGAATGATGAGGGATGGAGTGCTGTACTCCTCCAAAACACTGTGGTGACAACCCATAGAAACAAAGCAGACTTTCTAACCAACTGGCTTTGGCATTTGCCTGGCTCCCAGTGTTACTTACCTTCTGTTTCCAAAGTGGGCATTGATAGTGCCAACTTTCACCTGACCTGGGACAGTGAAAGTCTCAGGACTCAAATATGTTTACAGGAACAAGATGTGAAATTTCCCACCTTGAGTTATTCACCTCAGCAGCCAGAACTTGACCTCTGAGACTTAGAAACCGTACAGACATAACGGCATAGAGAGAGGCCATTTGGCCCATTGTGTTCTCACTGGGAGAATACACTAGCCATCCATTCTAATCCCATTGAGCAGCACATGGTCTGTATCCTCACAAGTTACTGTGCTTCAGGAGACGATTCAAGTTCCTTTTAAATGAGTTTGAGGTGGCTTCCACCTCAACCACCAAACTGGACAATGAATTCCAAACACCCACTGCCCTCTGTGTCATCATGTCCCCGCTAATCCTTCGACCAATCACTTAAATAGTGAACGCGGAGAAGACGTGAGCCTGGTGTTGCAGTAGAGATAAGCAGTGCAGCCAATATATTTATCATGCCAGTTATTTCTTGCAGTCCAATAGCCTGCTGAATCCTTAACCCTCTGCACTTATCAGAGCACATACCACCCTTTTCTATCTGAAAGGACCCAGTGTAAACATTTTACTGTGTAGCTTGACTCCTGCTAACGAATATGCTTGGTTCATTTGGAATAAAATAAATTGTATTTGAACATTAACAATAGCACTGTCATCATTTATAGAGGCACTGTTTCTGAGTTCCTTCTACTCATTTTGGAAAGAAATCAAAGTGAATGTTTCAATTCAAATTGTAAATCTCAGTTCACATTTTCCACCAGTGGATACCAAATGAGAACTGGCAATTGCCTGATTAGCTCCCAAGGAGGCAGCGAATAGAAATGACAAACCGCACGCATCAAAGATGAGAATGTATTTCATCGCTACGACCCATTGTGGATTTACTGTTTCTTGGTAAATTGCACAAACACCAACTCTCTCAGCGTCGACTGTCTCCATGCCCTTTCAGAATCTCATGTGTCTCACTGAGATTACATCTCACTCCAGAGATTACAGGCTCATTTTATTTACCCTTTTATGATGGGACAACCAATCTATTCAACCTTTGCTTTATTACATTTTAAAGGAACTGTCTCCTTCCTCACATATGGAGTCCAAAACTGCCCACATCGCTCCAGGTTTGCTGTGAACAAAGCTGTGCACAATTATAGGAAGGCCTCCATGTTCTTGTACTTCAATTCCCTCTCAGTAAAGACTGAAAAGCCATTGCCCTTCCTAGTTGATTGACTGTACCTGCTTTATTTTCTGCGGTCCTTGTATGACCCCCCTCTGAACATCAACCTTAGGAAGTTTCATGGTATCAGTAGCCTGTGCTGGCTGGATGACAGGCAATAATAGAGACTTTGATAGATTGGCAGCAATGGGAGCACTGTTGTTGTTATCGTGTGACACAGGAGTACAAGTTTGTGCTCCATGGAACCACTGCTGTTCTCCCCAGATCCCTTCTCCCAGGTTAGCACCTCAGCTATTCTAGTGACCATTGGAGTACAGATTGCTGGACCACTGAGAGATCCTCCATTCAGTTTTGAAATCTATAGCTGTGATCACAGCAGTCTGAGCCTGTTGGCACTGAGGTGCGATAGCATAACACTGTACTGGGTTAGCATGGCACTGTATTGAGTTAGCATGGCACTAAACTACATTAGCATGGCGCTATATTGAGTTAGCATGGCACTAAACTACATTAGCATGGCACTTAACTGGGTTATCATGGCATCATTTTGGTTTAGCATGGTACTGAGCTACATGAGCATGGCACTTTATTGGGTTAGGATGATACTGTATTGGGTTAGCATGGCACTGAACCGGGTTAGCGTGGCACTGAACCGGGTTAGCGTGGCACTGAACCGGGTTAGCGTGGCACTGAGCTGGGTTAGCATAACACTGTATTGGGTTAGAATGATACTCTACTGGGTTAGCATAGTTCTAAGCTGGGTTAGCATGGCACTGTATTGGGTTAGGATAGCACTGTATCAGGTTAGCATGGTACTAAACTGGTTTAACATGGCACTGTACTAGATTAGCATGCCATTGAGCTAGAATCTCAGGTTCTCTAACCTTCAATTGGCAGCATTGAATTGTCCTGCCCCTACAGTGATCGATAATGTGATATCAAACATGAAACATTGCTTCCTCACTGCTGGGCCTGCAGGTTTTCTCAGAGTTGGCTGCCAGGTCCTTACTGGAAGTGGTGCATCAGTACTCCAAGATCTGCCTGGAGTCCTGTGCCAAGTTGGAGCAAAACTCCTCCCTTGATAGTGCCGACAGTGTCTTTGACTGATCTGCCAAAGCGCCTATCATTCTGTTCTGCCGATCCAATAACCTTTTAATGACCTTGTTTGAGCACTCTTCAACATGACACCATTCCAAACTCAGCCTCGTGGGATTGTACAGTCCAATTCAGGCTCTCCACTGCCCTCTGGGGTGCATGCAGTGCTGATACTCCAGCTGTTAGCTTTGAAGGTCAGAACAAATGTCAATGCTTCTCCTTCAAGACCTGCTTTTCCTTTGGGCCTTCAGTCATTGTCTAGGAAAGCAGTAGCAGCAGCTCTTGGGTACCTGAAAGCAGCAAGTACACACAAAGACTGATTGGGGTGAGGAGAGATGGTGCAAAGCAGGAGATGAGAAGGCTCGGCATCAGCAAGTTCACCATCTGACTTCAACCAGACTGTGAAATAATGGTGAAATGGGAGTTCAGAAGGTGCAAAAGGCAGGAACATTCTGGATGACTTCAATAATGCTGGTTACCACAGCAACAATGACAACCTTATCAAGAATACCCTGCACCTTCCCATCCAAGGAAGTGAACATTCGCAGACGTGCCCATTTCCTGCCAGTTGGTGGATCTTGCCTCCTGTAGTGCTAAAGAAGCCCACTATGGAGATCTTGGGTAGTGAGTCATTATGGGTGGAGCTGAGAAATAAGAAGGGTGCAGTTACATTGTTGGGGCTGTGTTACAGGCCTCCCAACAGTGAGCATGAGGTAGAAGATCAAATAGGTAAACAGATTATGGAAAGATGGGTAAAAACAATGACTGTAGATGCTGGAAACCTGATGAACGGCTTTTGCCCAAAACATCGATTTTCCTGCTCCTCGGATGCTGCCTGAACTGCTTTTCCAGCATGACTCTAATCCAGATTATGGAAAGATGTAGAGGCAATAGGGTAGTGGTGATGGGAGATTTTAATTTTCCCAGCATTGACTGGGATACACTTAGCGTCAGAGATCTGGGTGGGGCAGAGTTTGTAAGAAGTGTCCAGGAGAGTTTTCTAGAGCAGTATGTCAATAGTCCGATGAGGGAAGGGCCATATTGGGCCTGGTACTGGGGAACGAGCCAGGACAAGTGGTAGAAGTTGCGGTGGGGGATTTCCTTGGGAACAGTGACCACAATTCTGTAAGTTTTAGAATACTCGTAGATAAAGAAGAGAGTGGTCCTAAGGGAAGAGTACTAAACTGGGCCAAGGCCAATTATATCAAAATTAGGCAGGAGCTCGGAAATGTGGATTGGACACAGCTATTTGAAGGGATGTCCACATTTGAGGTCTGGGAGGCTTTCAAAGATAGGTTAAAGATAGTGCAGGATAGACATGTCCCGTTGGAGACAAAGGATAGGAAGGGCAAGATTCGTGAACCGTACATGACAAGAGAAATTGTACGACTAGCCAAGAGGAACAAGTAAGTGTACATAAGGTCTAGGCAGCTAAGAACAAAACGGGACCTGGAGGAATATTGGAAGAATAAGACAAGTCTTAAACGAGGAATCAAGCAGGCTAAAAGGGGTCATGAAATAGCTTTAGCGAGCAGAATTAAGGAAAATTCCAAAGCATTTTATTCTTATATAAGAAGCAAGCGGGTAACAAGAGAAAGGATTGGTCCACTAAAGGATAGTGAAGGAAGGCTGTGTGTCGAACCTGAGAGAATGGGTGAGATCCTGAATGATTACTTTGCATCAGTGTTCACTGAGGAGAGGATCATGATGAATCTCGAGATTAGAGATAGAAGTTTGATTAGTCTGGATCACATTGACATAAGTAGGGAAGATGTGTTGAGTAGGTTAGAGGTTATTAAGGTGGACAAATCCCTGGGACCGGATGGGATCTATCCCAGGTTGCTGAGGGAGGTGAGAGAGGAAATAGCCGGGGCCCTGACAGATATCTTTGTGGCATCCTTAAATACAGGTGAGGTGCCAAAGGACTGGAGTGTTGCTCATGTTGTCCCCCTGTACAAGAAGGATAGTAGGGATATTCTGGGTAACTACGGACCAGTGAGCCTGACATCAGTGGTGGGAAAGTTGCTGGAGAAGGTACTGAGGGATAGGATCTATTTATATTTAGAAAGAAATGGCCTTATCAGTGATAGACAACATGGTTTTGGTGCGGGGAAGACCGTGCCTTACCAACTTAATAGAGTTCTTCAAGGAAGTGACCAAGTTGATAGATGAAGGAAGGTCTGTTGATGTCATATACATGGACTTTAGTAAGGCGTTTGATAAGGTTCCCAATGGTAGACTAATGGAGAAAGTGAAGTCGCATGGTGTGCAGGGTGTTCTAGCTAGGTGGGGAAAGAACTGGTTGAGCAACAGGAGACAGAGAGTAGTAGTTGAAGGGAGTTTCTTGAAATGGAGAAAGGTGACCAGTGGTGTTCCACAGGGGTCAGTGTTGGGGCCACTGTTGTTTGTGATATACATAAATGATCTGGAAGAGGGCACTGTTGGTATGGTCAGCAGGTTTGCAGATGACACGAAGATTGGTGGAGTAGCAGAAAGCATAGGAGACTGTCAGAGAATACAGGAGCATATAGATAGACTGGAGAGTTGGGCAGAAAAGTGGAAGTTGGTTTTCAATCCAGACAAATGTGAGGTGATGCATTTAGGCAAGACTAATTCTAGAGCGAATTATACAATGAATGGAAGAGCCTTGGGAAATGTTGATGGGCAGAGAGATCTGTGAATGCAGGTCCATTGTACCCTGAAGGTTGCTGCACAGGTGGATAGAGTGGTCAAGAAGGCAATTAGAAAAAAGAAGTTTGAGGGGGGACCTGATTGAGGGTTACAAATTCATGAAGGGTATAGACAGGGTGGATAGAGACAAGCTTTTTCCCAGGGTGAAGGATTCAATAACGAGAGGTCACGCTTTCAAGGTGAGAGGTGGAAAGTTTAAGGGAAATACACGCGGCAAGTACTTCACACAGAGGGGGGTGGGCATCTGGAACGTGTTACCAGCAGAGGTGGTAGAGGCAGGCACGGTAGATTCATTTAAGATGCATCTTGACAGATGCACGGGTAGGTGGGGAGCAGTGGGATACAGATGCTTAGGTGCTGACCGACAGGTTTAGACAGTACATTTGGATCGGCTCAGACTTGGAGGGCTGAAGGGCCTGTTCCTGGGCTGTAAATTTTCTTTGTTCTTTGTTCTTTCTTTGATTCACCAGGAATGAAGAGTGTCAGTGAGTGTGCTGCAGTAATTGGCTGGCCATAGCGGAACTGCTGGACTTATATAAAAGGTGTAAGATGTGGGTGTGGGACTTGCAATGGTGTGTGAAGGTCAAGTGACGCATCTGAACATTAGGCATAATTCGTGATTGCTGAAGGTTGCTGATGGATGAGTATCGAGGTTGTGATGCCTTGAGCAGTGCTTGAGTTTGGTGCTGTGGTTGGTTGGATACTGCCTTTGAAGATGTATTTATTGACTTTGACCACTCACGCAAAATCACTGTCTCACAATGTATCCGTTTTCATGCAGCCAAATTCCTGGCATTGAGCTTCTTGATTAGCTGCTCTCACTGCCTTTGTCGTTTGTGCCTAGAGGATTTTATCAGCTGCTACAGTAGGATGATCTCTGTGCTCCTTTCCAACTCTGATCATTAGGCCTCCAGCACTGCAGCTGAGAATCTAGGAGGTGTCTTTCACTGGCCTGCTGCTCCAGTCATCCAGTTAATTCCTGCTCAGTGCCTTCCCCAGCACCTGCTACAGCCATCTCCTTTAATGTAAGTAGTGATGGCCTTGTCTGTAATTGAGCTGTCGCTGAGCATGTAGCCAATTAGCAACATACTTACTGCGTGTGGCGCATTTTGAAGATGAGCAGGCATTTTGGGATTAGTGTGGTACCTGCATCACCTCCCCTACCTGTTAACACGCTGATTAAAAGCTTCCCCAAAAAGATAATTTCAATTCCACGCTTCATAAAAAATAGTTTATACATTTTTGATGTTATACAAAGCTGGATATAATATTACACTAACCATAACTTGCATGCAAAGTTGACTATTTGTTCTTTCATGGGTTGTAAGCATCACTGGCTAGGCCTGAGTTTGTTGCTTATCCCTAACTGCCCTTGCACAGAGTGGCTTGGCCAGCCTCATTGGAGAGTAGTTTAAGAGTCAACTACATCGTTGATGGTCTGGAAACTGGGCCAGATCAGGTAAAGAATAAATTTCCTTCTCTAAAAGATACTGGTGAAACAGATGGGACTTTACAAAGGAATGATGATTCACAGGCCCAACCTACTCAACCTTTCCTCATCAGACAATTCCCCTATATCCAACACTTCATGGTCACTTCCCACTACTGAGCCTAGTTGTAATTCCAGATTTAGCCATTGAATTAAAACTTGATTGGCTCTCATAACAGGATATGAATTTATGCTCACAGAGCATCAGATAGCACTCCTAGATTACTATTAATATTACCTCTGCACCATCACCTCCCCTTATAGTTAATGCTTGATAGGGAATAAGCATATGCTCTCATCCAGGAAGGTCAGGGATTAGTGAACAGTTCATGAAGTATTGGCTCTGGATGAACCACCTTATCTATCAATAGTCATTCATCAGCAATTTCTAACTGTCAGGAATTAAGCCTAACGTTCAGATGATCGACTTCACCTTTACACACAGTTGCTAGTCTCACACCCATATGTTGCAGTTTTCCATAACTCCATCTATTTAGCTATGGTGAGATGATCACTGCAACACACTCACTGACACTCTTCACTCCCCCTTGCAGGAGAAAGTGAACCACAACAGGAGGCAAGACCAACCAACTGACACGAGATGGGCACGTCTGCTAATGTTCACTCCCTTGGATGAGAAGGTATAGGATATCCTTTGCAAGGTTGTCCTTGATTCTGTGGTAACCAGCATTACTGAAGTCGTTTTATAAGGAAAGTAGATTGGGCCTGGACTCATTGCAGCTCAACAACCCTCAGTAACCCTATTGAAAATGGCCAGAGTTTTAGATCATAAGACTTCAGAGCAGAATTAGGCTATTTGGCCCATCAATTCTGCTCAACCACCCAACAATGGCTGATGTGTTTCTCAAACCCATTCTCCTGCCTTCTCCATGTAAAACTTGATCCCCTTCCCAATCTTGTTGGATTTGACAAGGCAGATGCAAAAATGGGAGAGTCTAGGACCAGAGGGCCTACTCTCAAACTCATGGATCACCCTTTTAAGATAGAGATGAGGAGGAATTCTTTTCTCAGTGGCTGGTGAATCTGCTGAATCCTGTATCACAGAGGACAGCTAAGGTTACATTGTTAGATATAATTGAGGCTGAGAATAACAGATTTTTAATCAGCCAGTAAGGGAATCAGTTATGTGGGCAGGACAGGAAAGTGGAGTTGACGGTTATAGGATCAGTTAATGAATAGTATGGCACTGGAAAAGCACAGCCGGTCAGGCAGCATCCGAGGAGCAGGAGAGTCGACGTTTCGAGCATAAGCTCTTCATCAGGAAGCTCTTCATCACCACATTCCTGATGAAGAGCTTATTTTCGAAACATCAATTCTCCTGCCCCTCGGATGCTGCCTGACCGGCTGTGCTTTTCCAGCACCACACCTTTTGACTCCGATCTCTAGTGTCTGCAGTCCTCATTTTTTCCACTGCAGTGATTAGCAGAACAGTCTCAAAGGGTTGACTGGCCTTCTGCTCCTATATCTTAGTGTTGTGGCTTCAGGCTTGCAACAAATCATATAATATTTGACTTTTTTATTGTTGTTTGAATAGGAATGTGTCATTTGCATTTTTATATTTAAAGATGCATGACAGGTTGTCCTGCTGTTTCATCAGAATGAATTGGCTGTTGCGCAATTGATAAATTGTGGACATTGTTTGGATAACACAAACTTTCTACAGAACCCTTAGAGCGATCTTCTACAGCAGGATGTTTGAGGACTGTTTCCCACAGTGCGATTTTCTACAGTGCGAGAGTGCAGAGGAACACAGCTGTTGCGTTATAACAGAACAACCTGTATCTGGAAGTATTTTGTAAATCACAGGTTGTACAATCATTGTGCTGTTGATTAAATCATGCCTTCCCTGGAATTGCTGCAGTATTACCACCTCCTCTGGATCCAGTGAAATTTATCCGAAGTAATGGAAGATTTCAGATTGTTTAAAGCAGATAACTCTGAGGGACTATTGGCAATAACATCCGATGTTCTTTCTAAATCACACAGCACTTTGATCTCTGTACAATTATGCCATAAAGTGTTGCAACCCTTCAATGAACAAATATTAAATGAAAATCTGGGTTTTTTTTTACTGCATAGAGCACTATAGTAGCCTCTGCTTAGTTCATGGGTCATTACGTTTCTCATTTCATGTTTGTGCGGTTTAATTAGAAATATTAAAGAAACTTGTAACATATATGCAACATGCTGAATCCCACTTTCAGAGAATGATAAATCAGGAAAATAAGCAAGTCATCTGTCGAGCTTAGGCTAAGTTATATATTCAGCTCATCACATACCCACAGGTTCATAATCACATTTTCATGCCATGAATTTTTGTCCTATAAATTTAATGAATATGAGAGTGACAGTTTTTAATAGGTAGAGCGCTCAAATAATGCTTGAAAAGTGGGGGCAATTCACAATTAAAATGATATCAATTCTTTATACTCATGATATTCCTGAATAGAAACATCTCTGAATTTCCTTTATGACTTTTCAAGCAATCTAACCGTGTCTGAAGAGGTCACATCTGTCAACATATTTGTGTCTCTGAATTCAGACTTTGAAGGGACCTTCTTCGTGCATTACCCTCAAGTCCTCTCTGTCCATACAAAGCCCTGGATTCCTTGCCACTGAATCTCCTCTGGATTATACCTCCTTATTCCACCATCATCCCATTCTTAATTCCCTATTTCCTTGAGATTCTTGTTCGTGCCATAGAAACATAAAAAATAGGAGCAGGAATATGCCATTTGGCCCTTTGAACTTTCTCTGTCATTCAGTATGACCATGACTTGATCATCCAACTCTGTACCCTATTACTGCTTTCTCCTCATACCCTTTGATACCTTTCACCTTGTGAACTGTATCTCATTTGTACTTGAAAATATTTGATGTTTGGCCTCCACAGCTTTCTGTAGCAGAGAATTCCACAGGCTGACCACTTTCCATGTGAAGGCATTTCCTCATCATCTCAATCCTAAATGGTCCACCCTGTAAAGGTAAGGTAAAGTCACCATGGTCCTTGAAGGCTGTTCTCGCATTAGAGAGGTATACAACTGTTGGTGGCTTGCACTAAGGGTCATCCCACCTCAGGTAAAGGAAGAGTCTGACAAGGAGAGCCCTTTAGGGCAGCTTTAGTTCCTAGCAGGAATTGAACCCACCTTGTTGATATTGCTTTGCATTACAGACCAGCCATCCAGTCAACTGAGCTAACCAATCAGCCTATCCTACCCTGCTAGACTGTGATTCCTGGTTCTGGACTAGCTCCCCTGTTGGGAACATCATTCCTGCATTTACTCTTTCTAGTCCTGTTGGAAGTTTTCACAATTTCTATGAGATCTTTCCTCATTCTTCTAAGCCCTGGTGAATAGTGTCATAACTGTTCTGATCTCTCTTACAACTATGGGGCCATACAGTATTCATCATCAAAACAGATCCTTTGCTCCAACTTGTCCATACCAAAAAAAGTTTCCCAAACTAGCCCCATTTGCCTGCACTTGGCCCACATCCTTCTAAACCTTTCCTAATCATGTCTCTTAAATGTTGTAACTATACACTTCCTCTGGCAATTCATTCCACATACAAACAAACCTTTGAGTGAAAATGTTGTCTGTCCGGTCCCTTCTTCAACCGTTAAATCTCATTGGTGAAGGAGATACAAGGCATCCAAGGCTGTGGGCCAAGTGCTGGGAAATGGGATTAGAATAGTTAGGTGCTTGCTTGTGCTTTGAGCAGATGTGAAGAGCCTTCTTCTGTGCTGTGGATCTCTATGACTAACCCTTTTACTCAATGAAA
Source organism: Chiloscyllium plagiosum (assembly GCF_004010195.1). Lineage (NCBI taxonomy): Eukaryota > Metazoa > Chordata > Chondrichthyes > Orectolobiformes > Hemiscylliidae > Chiloscyllium > Chiloscyllium plagiosum. The sequence goes on from NC_057725.1 coordinate 9,070,389, forward strand.
CGGTTTCCCATAAGTGGCTTGTGGTGATCCTTTCCTTTCAAGCTCTGCTGCCTGTACGCGGTTCAACAGGCAGTTCCACAAACCACACCCAGACACAGTGAAGTCATCACCAAGTTAGGGAATATGAAAACAGGCTCTTCGATCCCACTTGTCCATTTCAACCACACTTCCCAAACTAAAACAGTCCCATTTGCCTGCATTGGGCCCATATCCCTCCACATCTTTCCCGTTCATGTACCTGTCCAAATGTCTTTGTACAAACATCTACCACTTCCTCTGGCAGTTCATTCCACATGCACAACACTTTCTGTGTCAAAAAGTTGCCCCTTAATATAAATCCAAGTTGGGCTAGCGAAGAGACTTTCAAAGTAGCTATGTTCTCATGTTGCCCTTAACCTTCAAGGTAAGAAAGTTCTCAGGTTTGGAAGGTGATGTCAAAGAAGCATTTCTGAGTTGCCAAAATAGGCATGTACATGCAGTAGATTAGAGTTTGTCTCTCCACCCTGGAGGCTCCCTGCCTCATTCCTGATGAAGGGCTTTTGCCTGAAACATTGATTTTCCTGCTCCTCGGATGCTGTCTGACCTGCTGTGCTTTTCCAGCACTACTCTAATCTGGACTATGATCTCCAGCATCTGCAGTCCTCACTTTTGCCTATGTAAATGCAGTGTGCCACCGGCATATCTATTATTTCAGTACTTATATTACAAGAACAATCAAAGCATTCAATAATCTGTTTTGAAATTGTACACTTAGAATAAGCAAGTGAGGCTTAGTTCCAAGGCAACCCAAGCCCACCCTTAACCATTTTGGTCTCACTCTCCATGATATTTGACAGTCTATCACTCTTGCATTGACTGACAGTGAACTAGTGATGTTTGCTATTTTAAGGTTGCAGACTGTATTTTGTATCAATTTATCCAGTTGACTGTTGTATATGCCCACTTGAGGGAAAGTTGAAAAACAGTTCTGAAGAAGGGTCACTGGCGTCAAAACATTAACTTAACACAGATGCTAGGAGATAGTGAGAACTGCAGGTGCTGGAGCGTCAGGGTCAAAGAGTGTGGCGTTAGAAAAGCACAGCAGGAACAGGAGAGTCAACATTTCGGGAAAAAGCCCTTCATCAGGAATGGGTAAGGGGAAGGGGGCTGAGAGATAAATGGGTGACTGGGGCTGGGGGGAAGGGGCTGGGAAGGCGATAGGTGAAGGCAGGTTGAGAGTAATAGTGATAGGTCATTGGGGAGGGTGGAGCAGATAGGTTGAAAGGAAGATGGACAGGTAAACAGGGCAGTGCCGAGTTAGAGGGTTGGATCTGGGATGAGGTGGGGAGAGGGGAAATTTGGAAACCAGTGAAGTCAATGTTGGTACCGTGTGGTTGAAGGGTCTGAAGGTGGAAGATGAGGCGTTCTTCCTTCAATTGTTGGGTGGATTTGATTTGATGGTGGAGGAGGCCTAGGACTTGCATGTTCTTGTGGGGGAGGGGGAGTTGAAATGGTCAGCCACAGAACTGTGGGTTTGTTCAGTGCATGTGTTCCAGAGATGTTAGCTGAAATGCTCTGCGAGTTGGCGTCCTGTCTTCCCGATGTAGAGGAGACCACATCGAGGGCAACAGATACAATTCATTTATTGCACAGAAGATACTTCAAGGAACATAATGGAGTCCAAGTTTTAGCTAGGTCTGAAATATTACCAGGAGGAGATGCAGTCCATGCAAGGAAGTTTAGTGATGGCTCTCCAGATGTCCTTGGATTAACCCTGAACAAAATAGGACCTGTATCGTACATGGTCAAAAGTGAACATAGAATACATTTATTTCTTACACGGTGTCCATATTCTGGGAGCTACAAACCTGGTAATGGTTTTCACCACGAGTTCTTCCCACTGCCTCCTGAGCTCATGTCTGGTTGCTTCTCCTGTACCCATCCTGCAGATACAGGATGTCTATCCTCTCTCATTATGTACTGAGCTGTCCATTGAATAGGTGCACGGTCCACAAAACTGTTCAGTCATTCCTCAAAGTTCGACAGCACAGATTCAGCTTTCAAATGACCTCTGTCACTTCCTGCTGCGACACTGCACCTGCCCTTCAAGACACACAGTCTGCCCTTTAGTTGTGAGCCACCCTCAATGCAGATGCCCTCGCTTCTTTATGGAGCTAATTGTAGATAGTTTGAGCTGCAAAATCATGGACAGCACAAATTTAATACAATAAATGGCAATGGGCTTCCATTTATGTTCATGTGTTGGTCCTTGTTTCTGGGCTGACACCTAATCAGCAAAAGATGTGCATTTACATTGCTTTTATGAATTGACCGCTGCAGCCAATCAGCTGATGAGCTAAACCATGAAACAAAACATTGCAGGAGGTAGTTGAGGGGAAATAATGACACTGTCAGAGCGTGCAGCACTTGAAGCTTTGTCATATTCTTCACAGAAATTACATTGCAAAGTTCTTTTGATGTAACTTTATCTAATGATGCTGTGATAGAATTCATGCATGCTAACTATCCACCACCAGCAGTTCTTTGTTTTATTTGAGTCAAGAACAGAAGGTCTTAATGGCGAGGTGAAAATCTCTTTGGTAGTGTTTCAAATGTTCAAATTTCCAGTTAAAATACTGTGTGGGATTTGTACCTTTTCCACTGCTCAGCCATACCTCTGTTTTCCCCAAAATGTGACAGTGATTTCTGTATGTGTTGAGGTTCTGTGATCAGGGAACTCCCTCACTGGCTCTTAAAGAGGAACCCATTGGCTTTAAATACTACAAATCTTCAAAGAGAAAGTCCAAGTCTCTCATAACTTCAAAACTGCACCAAATTACTCTAAAGCCAATGAAATACTTTTGAAGCATTCCAAATGTACTGCTACATACTACTTGCAGGTAACAAAAGCACAGAAAATGCTGGAGAAACTCAGCAGGTCTGACAGCATCTGTGGAGAGTCGAAAACTATGGCGCTGGAAAAGCACAGCAGGTCACACAGCAACCAAGTAGCGGGAGACTTGACGTTTCGGGTTTAAGCCCTTCATCAGGAAGCCCTTCATCAGGAAGCTCTTCATCACCACATTCCTGATGAAGAGCTTATGGATCTGGGATGAGGTGGAGGGGAGGGGAGATATGGAAGCTGGTGAAGTCAACGGTGATGATGTGTGGTTGAAGGATCCCAAGGTGGAAGATGAGGCATTCTTCCTCTAGTTAGTGGGTGGCTTGGATTTGGCAGTGGAGGAGGCTCAGGACTTGCATGTCCTTGGCGGAGTGGGAGGGGGAGTTGAAGTGGTCAGCCACAGGGTAGTGGGGTTGTTTGGTTTATGTGTCCCAGAGATGTTCCCTGAAATGTTCCGCAAGTTAGCATCTCCAATGTAGAGGAGACCACATCGAGAGCAACGGATGCAATAGGTGAGTTGGGTAGATGTGCAGAAAATCCCTGCCGAATGTGAAAAGCGCATTATCCTCTGCCATTTCCGTCATCTACAATCAGACCCCACCACCAAAGATATATCTCCTTCCCCAATCCTATCAGCATTTCGCAGAGACCATTCCCTCTGTGACTCATAAGACCATAAGACCATAAGACACAGGAACAGAAATCAGGACATTCAGCCCATTGAGTCTGCTCTGTCATTCCATCATGGCTAATCCGTTTCTCAATCCCATTCTCCTGCTTTCTCCCCGTAACCCTTGATCCCCTTGATACTCAAGAACTTATCTATCTCAGTCTTCAAAACACAATGACCTGGCCTCCACAGTCTTCTGTGGAAATGAATTCCATAGACTCACCACTTTTTGGCTGAAGAAGTTTTTCCTTATTTTCCTTCTAAGAGGTCTTCCTTTTCTTTAAGGCTATGTCCTTGTGTCCCAGTCTTTCCTACCAATGGAAACATCTTTCCAGCATCTACTCTATCCAGGTCATTCAATATTCTGTAAGTTTCCCCCACATTTTAGATCCCCCCTCATCCTTCTAAACTCCATCGGGTACAAGCCTAGAGTCTTCAAATGTTCCTCATATGTTAAGTTGTCATTTCTGGGACCATTCTTGTGAACTTCTTCTGAAAATGCTCCAGGGCCAGTACATCCTTCCTGAGGTACTCCCTTGTTAGGTCCAAGCCCCTCACCAACCCATTCTCCACTCCCGGCACTTACCCTTGCTGCCGCAAGAGTTGTAAAACTTTTGCCCACACCTCCCTACTCACCTCTGTCCAAGGCCCCAAAGGATCCTTCCACATTCAGTTTAGATTTTCCTGCATCTCCACTCACCTCATCTACTGTGTCTGTTGCTCTCAATGTGGTCTCCTTTACATCAGGGAGACAGGATACCAAATTGTGGAGCATTTCAGGGAACATCTCTGGGACACATAAACCAAACAACCCCACTACCCTGTGGCTGACCACTTCAACTCCCCCTCCCACTCCGCCAAGGACATGCAAGTCCTGAGCCTCCTCCACTGCCAAATCCAAGCCACCCACTAACTAGAGGAAGAATGCCTCATCTTCCACCTTGGGATCCTTCAACCACACATCATCACCGTTGACTTCACCAGCTTCCATATCTCCCCTCCCCTCCACCTCATCCCAGATCCATAAGCTCTTCATCAGGAATGTGGTGATGAAGAGCTTCCTGATGAAGGGCTTCCTGATGAAGGGCTTAAACCCGAAACGTCAAGTCTCCCGCTACTTGGTTGCTGTGTGACCTGCTGTGCTTTTCCAGCGCCATAGTTTTCGACTCTCCACAGATGCTGTCAGACCTGCTGAGTTTCTCCAGCATTTTCTGTGCTTTTGTTACCTGCAAGTAGTATGTAGCAGTACATTTGGAATGCTTCAAAAGTATTTCATTGGCTTTAGAGTAATTTGGTGCAGTTTTGAAGTTATGAGAGACTTGGACTTTCTCTTTGAAGATTTGTAGTATTTAAAGCCAATGGGTTCCTCTTTAAGAGCCAGTGAGGGAGTTCCCTGATCACAGAACCTCAACACATACAGAAATCACTGTCACATTTTGGGGAAAACAGAGGTATGGCTGAGCAGTGGAAAAGGTACAAATCCCACACAGTATTTTAACTGGAAATTTGAACATTTGAAACACTACCAAAGAGATTTTCACCTCGCCATTAAGACCTTCTGTTCTTGACTCAAATAAAACAAAGAACTGCTGGTGGTGGATAGTTAGCATGCATGAATTCTATCACAGCATCATTAGATAAAGTTACATCAAAAGAACTTTGCAATGTAATTTCTGTGAAGAATATGACAAAGCTTCAAGTGCTGCACGCTCTGACAGTGTCATTATTTCCCCTCAACTACCTCCTGCAATGTTTTGTTTCATGGTTTAGCTCATCAGCTGATTGGCTGCAGCGGTCAATTCATAAAAGCAATGTAAATGCACATCTTTTGCTGATTAGGTGTCAGCCCAGAAACAAGGACCAACACATGAACATAAATGGAAGCCCATTGCCATTTATTGTATTAAATTTGTGCTGTCCATGATTTTGCAGCTCAAACTATCTACAATTAGCTCCATAAAGAAGCGAGGGCATCTGCATTGAGGGTGGCTCACAACTAAAGGGCAGACTGTGTGTCTTGAAGGGCAGGTGCAGTGTCGCAGCAGGAAGTGACAGAGGTCATTTGAAAGCTGAATCTGTGCTGTCGAACTTTGAGGAATGACTGAACAGTTTTGTGGACCGTGCACCTATTCAATGGACAGCTCAGTACATAATGAGAGAGGATAGACATCCTGTATCTGCAGGACGGGTACAGGAGAAGCAACCAGACATGAGCTCAGGAGGCAGTGGGAAGAACTCGTGGTGAAAACCATTACCAGGTTTGTAGCTCCCAGAATATGGACACCGTGTAAGAAATAAATGTAGCAATCTAAAGTGAATTGTCAAGGGGAATGACTTCCGACAAATGGGGGAATGGGGTTAGAAAGCAATCCGCTGCCCAACCAGTCTCATCCCTTTACTATTTCCTTTGTTATTTCACAGGATGTGAGCATTCACTACCCAGCCCCAATAACCCTTCAACACAGTGTCGTGCTGGTCTATTTCAAAGGGCAGATTTGATTCAAACACATTACTGTGGGTCTAGAGTCACATGTATATGGCAGATTATGAATTCCGTGAAACATTAGCGAACAAACAATTGACAATTCTTTCTTGGTGACCATTAAACTAGCTTTTATTTCATTCTAGTTTAATCCATGCCTTGTTGATCTAGTGACTTAGAACATTCAAGCAGCAAGTCTGATGTCTGGACCTCAGTTGCGGATGATATCAACTGTTAGGAACCACATTTGAAACAGCCGCCTAAATCAGTGCAGTGTCCACAATCTGGAGAAACACACTGTAATGCTGAAAGTACGTTAGTGACCGTACGCATTCTGCAAGGGTAATAGTCGATATTTTCAGTCTGCTACCTCTTACTCAATGTAAATCTCCATTGAAACCACCTCCCACCAATGTTCATGAGCTGTCACCTTGGAGGTGCTGCTGCTGGACTGGGGTGGACAAATTTAAAAATCATAGTCGGTCGTGTGATTTTTAACCTTCAATACTGCAAGCAAACTCTTCACTGATTGGCTTTTGCCTATCTCATAGGTAAAAACAATGACTGCAGGTGCTGGAAACCAGATTCTGGATTAGAGTGGTGCTGGAAAACCACAGCAGTTCAGGCCTATCTCATGCCTCCTGATCCTTTCCTGACCTCTGCTGCCCTGACTCACTCACCTGGGACACCTTTTCCTGACTGAAGGAGGATCAGATGACTGACTGACTGACCATACAACCCCTGGTCTGTTCATTGTTACCAAACATGAAAAGCTGTCTGACTATCCGTCTATATAAAAAAAAACAAGGCAAGGCAGAGATGCTGTGAGCACAAAGTGAGTGAGTGCCATGGAAGTGAAATTCAGAGCCTGAGATGCCGGTTCCCGTCCATGAGATGGATGTCTGTCCTTGCATGGAAATCAGCCTGGTGTTGGTAAACAGGGTACAGCACTGAAATGTGGACATGCTTTGAAAGTGAGTCCCAATTGTGCATTGATGTCACTAGGGATCCTGGTGCTTTGACAATGCAAAACTCATGAAAGACAGGTACGGATGATCACAATCTATGGAGCACTGTGAGACACTAGGTAACGATGATCAAGATAGAACATTGAACAGTGCAGCACAGTACAGACCCTTCAGCTCTCGATGTTGCGCTGGCCTTTTATCCTACTCTATGGTCTGACTAACCTACATACCCTTCATTGTACTATCCAAGAGTCACTTAAATGTCCCTAATGTATCTGACTTGACAGCCACTGCTGGCAGTGCATTCCGTGCACCCATCACTCTCTGTGTGAAGAACCCACCTCTGACACCTCGCATCAACCTTCCTCCAATCATCTTAAAATTATGCCAGCTTGTGACAACCATTTCTGCCATGGGAAAATGTTTCTGGCTATCCACACTATCTATGCCTTTCAACATCTTGTACACCTCTATAAAGTCACCACTCATCCTTGTTCACTCCAATGAGAAAATCCCTAGCCCCCTCAACTTTTTTTCACAAGGCATGCTCTCCACTCCAGGCAGCATCCTGGTAAATCTCCATTGCACCCTCTCTAATGCTTCCACATCTTTCCTATAATGAGGCAACCAGAACTGAACATAATATTCCAAGTGTGGTCTAACCAAGGCTTTGTAGAACTGCAGCATAACCTCATGGCTCTTAAACTCAATCCTCCAGCTAATGAAAGCCAGCACACCATACAGTTTCTTAACCCTATCAACTTGAGTGGCAACTTTGAGGGATCTATGGATATGGACCTCAAGATCCCTCTGTTCCTCCAAACTGCCAAGAATTCTTCCTTTAACCCAGTATTCTACATTCAAATTCAAACTTCTAAAATAAATCACTTCACACTTTTCTAGGCTGAACTCTATCTGCCACTTATCCGCCTTGTTCTGCATCCTGTCAATGTCCCATGCAACCTACAATAGCCCTCTACACTATCCACAAATCCACCAACGTTCATGTCATCAGCAAACTTACTAACCCACCCTTCCACTTCCTAATCCAAGTCATTTATAAAAATCACAAAGAGTAGAGGTCCCAGAACAGCTCTCTGCAGAACACCACTAGTTACCGAGCTCCAGGCTGAATACTTTCCATCTATCACTACCTGCTGTCTTCTATGGGCTTGCTAATTCTGCATCCAGAGAGCCAGATTTCCCTGTATCCCATGCCTCCTTACTTTCTAAATGAGCCTAACGCGGGAAACCTTATCAAACTCCTTAGTAAAATCCATTTGCACCACAGCCTTTGCTCTCTGTAATTCCCAAGATTATTCCTATTTCCTTTCTTGAACAAGGGAATAACACCTGCCATCCTCTAATCATCTGATACTACTCCAGTGGACAGTGAGGACATAAAGATCATTGCCAAATGCGCAGCAATCTCTTCCCTCAGTTCATGTATTAACCTAGGGCATATTCTGTCTGGCCCAGGAGATTTATCTATGTTTTTCAGAATTTTCAGCACATCATCCTTCCTAAATTAACCTGCTACAGCATATCAGTCTGTTTCACACTGTCCTCAGAAACGTCAAGTCTCTCTCAGTAGTGATTACTAAAGCAAAGTATTCATTAAGGACCTCCCCTATCTCCTCCAACTCCAGGCACAAGCTCCCTCCACTATCCCTGAGCAGTCCTACTCTCACTTTGGTCATCCTCTTGTTCCTCACAAGTGTAGAATGCCTTAGGGTTTTCCTTAATCCTTCCTACTAAAGCATACCCCCTTTTGCCTCTCCAAAGTCCATTCTTCAGTTCCTTCCTGGCCATCTTGTAACCCTCTAAAGCCCTGACTGATCCTTGCCTCTTCAGCCTTAAGTAAGCTTCCTTCTTCCTCTTGACTAGATTTTCCACATCTCTTGTCACCCACGGTTCTTTCAACCTACCATCCTTTCTTTGCATCAGTGGGACAAATCTGTCCAGTACCATTAGTAATTTCTTCCTAAAGAACCTCCAACATTTCTGTTATACATTTCCCCGAGAATGGCTGTTCACAATTTAAGCACCCCAATTCCTGCCTAATAGTGTTGTAATTCTCCCTCCCCCAATTAAATACTGCCCCATAACGTCTGCTCCTATCCCTCGCCATGAGTATAGTAAAGGTCAGGGAGTTGTGATCGCTATCACCAAAATGCTCTCCCACTGAGGGATTTGACACTTGACATGGTTTATTGCCAAGCACTAAGTCCAATATGGCCTCCCCTCTAGTCAGCCATATTGCATCAGGAACCCTTCCTGGATGCACCTGACAAAAACTGCTCCATCCAAACTATTTGAACTCATTAGATTCCAATTAATGTTAAGGAAGTTAAAGTCATCCATATCAACAGCCCTTTTATTTCTGCACCTTTCCAAAATCTGCCTCCCAATCTGCTTCTCCACATCTCTGGTGCTATTGGGGAGGCCTGTAGAAAACTCCCAATAAAGTGACTGCTTCTTTCCTGTTTCTGACTTCCACCCATACAAGTGGAGGCCCAGAGAAAACGCTGGTGAATTGCAGCGGTCAGGAATTCTCACCATCCAGTTTCCCTCTACTGTCTTGAAAAATAGCAAACTGCTTATAAATGGAACACGATTAGAAAAGGAAGTATCTGTGAATATAAATGACCCTCTTTATACCCACTATGGAGATCCTCATCTCACCATTAAGATGAGAAAATGAAAATAGATTTCCTTTCGCTTGACTGAAATAAAACAAGGAACTCTTTTAAATAAAACAACATAAAACAACCTCTCCCCTACATAGAGTCAAAAAGATGTACAGCATGAAAACAGACCCTTTGGTCCAACCAATCCATGCCAAACAACTATTCTAAACTGAACTAGTCCCCATTTTCCTGCATTTGGCCCTTATCCCTCTAAAGGTTTCCTATTCATGTACCAGTCCAAATGTCTTTTAAATGTTGTTATTGTACACACCTCTACCAATTCATATGGCAGTTCATTCCATACATGCACCACCCTGTGTGTGGAAAAGCTGTGTCTCAGGTCCTTTTTAAATCTTTTGCATCTCACCTCAAACATATGCCCTCAAGCTTTGGGTTTCCCTATCTTTGGAAAAGGACTTTTTGTTACTCACTTTATCTATACCTTTTATGACTTTATAAATCTCTATAATGTCACCTTCAGCTCCAGGGGAAAAAGTCGCAGTCAATCCATCTGAAACAACAACAGAAATTGCTAGAGAAATTCATCAGGTCTGGCAGCACTTGTAGAGAGAAAGCAGTGTTAACATTTCGAGTCCAGTAAGCCTTCTTCAGAACTGACAGTAGCAGGAAAAAGAGCATGTCAATACTGATGGCAGAGGATGCAGGGGAGAGATAGGGGGAAGGAGTGAGTAGATAGATGGATAGAGAGAAAGGCAGTTGGGGATTGCTGATAGTAAGCCAGGAAAGGAGAAAAGCAGATAATGGGGACAATAAATGGGTGAAAAAATGGTCTGGCTGTGACGAAAGCAGTCCATGTCATGCCCTGGTCTGGTGTGTAAAGGACATGGAAGGAAGAGTTCAGACCCTAAAAGTATTGACCTCTAATTTTCTTTTCTTGACATGAGAATCTCATTGTTCATTCTTGGATATTTTCTAACTGGACTTTCCATTGCCTGCTTTGTTCAATGTGCTGTTACAGACTTTTTTGTTTTTGCCTCAATCCCTGTTTGGGAATCAGTTTAGCTCAGTTGGCTGGATTGTTGGTTTACAGAGCAGTGTAAGTTCAATTCCCATCACTAGTTTGAAGTGTCATGAAGGACTCCCCTTCTCAACCTCTTGCCTTGCCTGAGGTCTGGTGGCCCTCAGGTTAAATTACCACTTCTCTCTAATGAGAAAGTAGCCCCTATGATCTGGTAAGACTATGGCGACACAACAACAATCTCATTTTACCTCCTGCTCTCCTTTGGAGCCGTCCACATGACTTTGTGTCAGAACTGCTTTCAACCAAGGGCCACATGGGTCAGTATGTCTCATTAATCAAGAAAATGGTAATCATAATGTCACAGAGTCATGCAACACACAAACAGGCCCTTCAGCCCACCATGTCTTTACAGACCAACAAACACCAAATAAGCTAATCCCATTTACCTGAACTTGGTCAATTGCCTACTGTGTCCTGGCATTTTAAGTGTTCATCCAGGTGCTACTTAAATATTATGAGAGGACCTGTCTCCACCACCCTTTCACCCAGCATGTTTCATATCTCTACCACCCTCTGGATGAAAAAAATCCTTCTCATATCTCCTCTAAGCCACTTGCTTCTCACCTTAAACTTATACCCTCTGGTCTTAGTCACATCTGCCATAGGGAAAAGATTCTCATGATCTATTCTGTCTATACCTCTCACAATTTTATAGAATTCATTCAGATACCCCTCAGCCTCCTCTACTCCAAGAAAAACAAGCCCAGTCTGTTCAATCTCTTCTCATAACTGGGAGTTTTTGTCACAGGCAACATCCTGGTGAATTGTTTCTCTGCACCTCTCCAGTACACTCGCATCCTCGTGTGGTGACTGGAACTACACACAATATTCCATCAATCTTGGCCTAACCAATCTTTTATGAAGTTGTAACAAGACTTCATTGCTCCTTTGTTCCATGCCCTGGCTAATGAAGGCAAATATCCCATATGCCTTCTCCACTGCCCTGTCTATCATGCTGATACCTTCAGGGATTTATGTGCACCAATGTCCCTCTGTTCCTCAGTACTCCATAGGGACCTACCATTCATTGTGCATGTCCATCCCTTATTTGACCTTGTAAAATGCACCACCTTGCCATTTTCACAATTAAATTCCATCAGCTATTGCTCTGCCCAATTTACTAGCTGATCAACATCAGAGTGTAGCCTGAGGTCATCTCCTCAATAACAAAAATCCATCAGCAACAAACACCGATCCCTGTGGTACACTGCTGCTCACAGGCATCAAACTGCAATAGCCAACTCTCCACTATTACTCTCTACCTCCTGTTTGGAAGCCAATTTTGGATCCATATTGCCAACTTGTCTAGGATCCCATGGGGTCTTAGTTTTTGGACCAACTTTCCATGTGGGACCTTGTCAAAACTCCATGTAAACCATGTCAACTATGCTACCTTCAACAATACATTTGGTCACCTTTTCAAAAAACTCAATTAAATTAGTCAGACAGGAATTCCCTTGAGCAAATCCATGCTGATGATTCATGATCAATCACTGTCTTTTTAAAATATTAATTAATTCTGTCCTTCAGAATTTTTCCAATAATTTCCCTACCATTGACGTCAGATTAACTGCTCTGTATAAACCTGCTCTAATCCCTGCTACCTTTCTTAATCAAAGGAAACACTTCAGCTCTTCTCCAATCATCTAATAACTTCTTCCCAGTCTCCCATGGCAGCCTGGGATACATCATCAGGCCCTTGACATTTATGCACCTTTATACCCATTAAAATGTTGCTAGAGCATCTAATACCTGTAATCAATCCCTTTAGCATTGGTGCAATGTTTTTAGAAGTCCTTGTTGAACATTTTTAAAATGAATTAAAGATTCCACAGAAGTTTCTTATAAATTGGAAAACATTCTTGCTGTGCTGCTTCTGGCTCAAAGGTCATCATGGCATACTCACAAAATTGAATATATTAATTTTTGCTTGATAATGCCCCATGAATTTTGACTACATGAAAGATGTTTGATCAATACATTTTTCTTTGTTGCTGTTGTCATTGAATGTCATTGGAAAATCTCAATGAGCTGTTAAAAGCTTTTCAATGATGCTAAGTAAAATATAATGGGGTTGATGCCATACATTATTAGTCTCTAGGCAACCAATTTACCAGGTAATAGCACTTTCAAATCCTACTTTAATCCACCTCTCAACTTAATTTAATCAAGATGAATTGTTTGATTCAATGTGCATTTGAGAACTTCATTAATATAGCTCTTTGGCCAGGAGCTCCTGTAGTGGGAATCTCCCATAGCCAGGAGTCTCATCATTACCAGGAGACCAAACATCTTGACCAAGGACAAGGAAAACCCATTTTTCACCCAGTCTATCTGTGGCCTTTCTGGCTGTTGGCAGGTTTCAATGAGACAAGCATAAAAACGACAATGATATTGCACCATGACATTAAGTCAGAACCAATGTGTGATGACTTGCATCAATGCAATGCCCTCAATATTGAAATACCACACAATAACTAACATTTGGGATGCAGATTAAGGACCCTGGCTGGAATCCACTTGGAGTACTGCAAACAGATCTGGTCACTGAACTTTAAGAAGGATATATTGGCATTGGACAGAGTACAATGAAGCTATACTGGACTTTGGGAGTTAAATTATGCAGAGAGCATATTTAAATTAAACATGTTTTCTCTGCAATTTAGAAAGTTGGAGGGTGATTTGATCAAAGTCTTCAAGATATTAACAGGAAAAGACGTCTTAGATAAAGATAAACTGTTTCCACTGGTTGGAGATTCTAGAACTAGGAGCATTGTTTGAGATTTAGGGCCAGACCATTCAGGAGAGATGTTAGAAAGTGCTTCTACATACAAAGGGTGGTTGAGATGTCCTATGTTCCTATGACAGGTTAGGAAAGGATAACAAGACATGTCCTGATTGATAAGGAAGGGTGGCTATTTCCTTGGTTAGCTGAAAGAAAGCTGAATTTTCCGTAAACAAATGGGAGAGAGAAATTGAGATATTACGGGGTTTAGTTGGGTCTGGGGGTCGGGGGAAATCCAGGAGCCATGTCGAGTTGATTGAATGCTCTCTCGTAAACTGTAGAGAAAACAATGGGTCAATGGGAGGACAGGCGGTTAAATTACAAATGAGGTCCTTATGTTTATTGTCAAAGGAGTAAAGAATGTTATAAATGATATAATGACAGATTGATGCACCTAGTTCTATAATAATTAGCTAATTGATGGAAAATATGGCTCCACAGAGCAGAACGGAATGCCAGGGAGTGTCTCAGTTTGTTCTGATTCTCTTGAGCCAAGGCTGCAATGTAACAGCGGCATTAGTTTCTGCTGTCTATTTGATTGCAGTTCTGTTTGATTTGGCATTGCTTATCTAAGCAAACAAAGGGACTTCACAGCTCAATCATTGTAAGTCACTCATTGATGTTAAGAATCTGTTTCCAGCAATGGAATATTGACTCTATTTTGAGTCGACATGTTAAGATCTATTGTCGAATCCATTGCATAAAGTGCTGCATTAAAAAAAAACATTGCTAACCGATAGTGGTGCCTGATTTCTGAAATGTCGTTATTGTTTGTTTGTTTTCAGCTTCAAAGGAGAAAAAAGAATGCACGTTAATCCCATTCCAGCAATATTCCTGGCGATTCAGATATAGAAATGTCAGTGGTACCAATTTATGCACTTCTATTACATATATTCAACATTTAAAAGAGTATTTCCATAGTAAATAAATAAATTTGAAAGACTGAGAGTTAGTATAAAGGTCTCCTTTCTAAGGTAACACTCATTTAATTATTGGATTCACTGGAGTCTCAGTTCCATTCCCAGGTCTGGTTAGCCTAGTCATTAGCGCTTTATATATAACTCTGGGGATGTACAGAATTGTACAGGGGTAGCACGGTGGCTCAGTGTTTAGCACTGCTGCCTCACAGCACCAGGGACCCGGGTTTAATTCCAGCCTCGGGTGACTGTCTGTGTGGAGTTTGCACATTCTCCCTGTGTCTGCGTGAGTTTCCTCTGGGTGCTCTGGTTTCCTCCCACAGTCTAAAGATGTGCAGATCAGGTGAATTGGCCACGCTAAATTGCCAGTGTTAGGTGCAGTAGTAACGGACAAATATAGGCTGGGGGAATGGGTCTGGGTGGGTTACTCTTCGGAGGGTCGGTGTGGACTTGTTGCGGCGAAGGGCCTGTTTCCATACTGTAGGGAATCTAATCTAAATTCAAACATTTTGATATGGGATGCCACCCAAAATATGTAAAGTTGCTAGCCAAAAGGCTACAGATTAGCACAGAAATATCTGGTGGAGGAGTTCTTTTATGAGGAAAGATTGAACATTGAAGTTTAGAAGAACTAATCTTGTGAAAACATGTAAACTTCTGAGGCAGCTTGATACAATACAAGATGATGATTTTTTTTCCTTGAAGGGAAAGTCTTGTATTATTGAATATACAGTTTCAAAATAAGGAATCTCTCATTTAAGAAACAAGGAAAGAAGAGATTTCTTCTCTCAGCAGGTGGATTGTGTCTGGAACTCTCTTCCTCTGGCAGTGGATGAGGCTGGGTCATTGAATGCATTAAAGGCTGACTTTTTAAAGCCTATTTTGTTTATGGGGGCAGGCACAGCACTGGAATTAAAACCACATTAGATCACCCACAATCTTATCGACAACTAGAGCAGACTCAAGGGGTGGAATTGTCTGTTGCCAGAGGAGGTAGTGGAAGCAGATATGACAGCAACATTTAAGGGGCATTTCGACAGATCCATGAACAAGCAGCGAATAGAGGGTTGAGGGCTACATGCAGGCAGATGAAGAAGCTGAATCGTTCTGAAGATGGGTCCACGCCTCTCCACAGATGCTGCCAGACCGATGGAGATTTTCTGGCAATTTCTGTGTTTGTTGCAGGCCTTTGGGTTTACTTTAAAATTGTGGCCTGCACAGCCACAGGTGAGCCGCAGGGCCTGTTCCTGTGCTCTGTTATTCTGTGGTGTACGCGATATGTTATGTGAGATTATTACCACAAGGGAGATCAAATCAACGACTGAACAAGAGAATGGTTAACTGTTCTGTCTGTGTCGTTTAAAACACATTCTGCCAAACCTCAGGTGTCAATCATATGTATAATTTTAATAATAAGCCTATAAGCCTTCTGGCTTATCTATTTGAATATTTTTTAATTAATTGCCCCTTTTAATTTACACATTGAAATAATAAAAAGGGATAACTTATAACATTACATCAGGGATCACATCAATGACCACGTCACTCAAAAAGGCTTTAAATATTAAGTAGCAAATTTAACTCCAAAATTAAAAATGCAGGCTTTGAAATTCCCCTCTGTGTTGGAACTGTGTGCACATGGGTGAGCAATTGTTGTGGAGGATGTTGCTTTTAACGTAAGGCCATAAGTTATAGGAGCAAAATTACGCCATTCAGCCCATCAAGTCTGCTCCACAATTCAATTGTGGCTGATATGTTCCTCAACACCATTCTCCTGCTTTCTCCTCATAACCCTTCATCCCTTTATTGATCAAGAACCTGTTTATCTCTGTCTTAAATACACTCAATGATTTGTCATCCAGAACCCTCTACGACAATGAGTTCCACAGATTGACCATCCTTTGGCTGAAGACATTCTCAGTTTTTCACAATGAGTCCATAGTGAATGAAGATGGTCCACGTGGTTTTAGCAGCTGTTTATTCAATTTTCCTGCAATGTTCCCCACTCTCCCACTAGAGTCCCAGCAGGACAGGGCCGTGGTGCAATGACATCCTCACTAAATTAGCAATCCAGAGACTGCTATTATCCTGGAGACCTGGATTGGAATTCCACCACAGTAGATAGTGCAATTTGACTTCAACAAAAGCAAAGTTGAGAAGAAAACATCATAAAACCACTATCGATTGTCCTGAAAACCCAAATGGTTCTCTACTGTCCTTTAAAAAAGTAAATTTGCCATCTTCACCCAGCCTGGCCAACATGTGACTCCAGACCCCCAATAATATTGTTGACTCTTAACTCGGAAGTGGCCATCTCAAGTCATTCAGTGCAATGGCAAAAAGGGACAGGCAAAAAGTGCTTGCCAGCCAGCAACACACACATTCCACGGATTAATTATAAAAGGAAGAATGACATCATAATCCCAATGGGATTTTCGAGCCAAGATTGGATAAATTTGTACGCAGGCTTTGGAAAGGACACAAAGAAGCTTCAACATGAAATAAATGATGATCAGGAACACTGCACAGAAAATAAAATGTGGAGAAGCATTAAGTTATTTATTATGGAGGGAAATGTAGAAAGGCAAAAGCTTTTTAAATGGTAAGAGGTATCAAGTGTGTCATCATTTACAGATCATAGAAAATCAACTTACAGATTCAGAAAGCAATTGAGAAAACAGATGCTATCAGTAACCGTGATTACAAAGGAAGAGCTGCTGTCATGTTCCGAGTTAATTTTTATTCCTTCATTCTATCATCGGATGTGGGTGTCCCTGGCAAGGCTGGCATTTGTTGCCCATCCATGACTTGCTTCACACTCTAATCTTGACAGCCAATTCAGAGTCAGCCCATTGCTGTGGGTCTGGAGTCACACGGGAACCTGACCAGGTAAACCATGGTGTAGAAATGCCAATGTTGGACTGGGATGGATACAGTCAGAAATCACATGACACTAGGTTTATATTTCAGCAGATTTATTTGAAATCACAAGCTTTCGGAGCACTTCCCTTTCGTCAGGTGATCTGACGAAGGAGCAGCGCTCCAAAAACCTGTGACTTCAAATAAACCCATTGGATTATAACCTGGTGTTGTGTGACCTTTGACCTTGACCAGGTAAGGATAGCATATTTCCCTCCCAAAAGGTCATTCATGAACCAGATGGGTTTTTAATAACAATTAATTTTAATTTTTGTGGGGACTATCACTCAGACATTTTTCTAAAAACCTGTTCTGAGATGTTATGACACAACTCTGGAACAGGTGACACTTGAACTGAAAACTCCTGGCTCTGAGGTAGCGACACTACCACTGCACCACAAGATCCCACCAACAGGTATGTTAATTGGACTTCAAACTGCATTACCTATTAAGCACTAAATTAAAATATTAATGTTGAGAATGTATTTGATTTTGAAATCCGTAATAGATATCCACATTGCTCTATTATAGCTCCCTCTACAAGGGCGATGATAACATAATGGTCATGCAATTCAAAAGCTCAGAATAATATAAAA
The DNA here is from genome assembly GCF_004010195.1 of Chiloscyllium plagiosum. Taxonomy (NCBI): domain Eukaryota; kingdom Metazoa; phylum Chordata; class Chondrichthyes; order Orectolobiformes; family Hemiscylliidae; genus Chiloscyllium; species Chiloscyllium plagiosum. The sequence continues at coordinate 9,088,339 of NC_057725.1, forward strand.
AGAATGGCATAAATCCTTCCCTAGGCAGAAATGGGTACTGCAAATGCTGGAGATTAGAGTCAAGATTAGAGTGGTTCTGGAAACGCACAGCAGGCCAGGCAACATCCGAGGAGCAGGAAAACCAATGTTTCAGGCAAAAGCCTGATTGGGTTCTTGAATGAGGGGCTTTTGCCCAAAACGTCGATTTTCCTGCTCCTCGGATGTTGCCTGACCTGCTGTGCTTTCCCAGCACCACTCAAATATTGACAATAAATCCTACCATGATGTGAGAAACAAAGCTCACACATGCTTCAATAATTGCAGTCCTGAGACAAAATCGGAATCAGTAGTGTCCTTTATTTTTACACTTGCAAGTGGATGTGATGTCCAGTGCCTATAAGGCAGAGGACATACACACCAAATTCAATTCATACACAATATTTATATAATTTGGTTTCTTTTGTTTTACATTGCTCCTCCCCTGTTTACATCCTCCACTTCCCTAAGACTGGCCCCATTACTCCTGTCCATCCCTTGCCTTATCCGGCCTTATCTGTGACAAAATGCTTATTCTGGCCTCACAAGGCCGTTTAACCCCATCCCACTGCAGGTCATTGTTAGGCATATTCTTTCTTCATCATTATCTATCCCTTCCATCTGGGCCTCTCCTGAGGCCATTCTGATCCCTATGACCTCTTTAATTGGAGTTTGTTCCTGTGTGTCTGTAAAAGTGGGAAACAGACGTTTATACCTACTGTTTGTACAGGCGTATCTAGCTTAACTTCATCCCCTCACAATATCTTATCTATTTGCCCATAATATCTACCATTGTTTTGCAATCACGTTTCATGCTGGCATACAATTTTAGCTAATACAAAAACAATTATATATTTCCTCCACATCGTTTCCATTCTTGTTGACTGAGCTCTTGGCTAAAACAATTATACACTGGTGTGAGATCATTTACTTTGTATAATCAATTATAATTGCAAGCCGATAAAGTTCCTCTGTCTGATTCCCTCTTAGGGGCATCTGTTTCATCAAGGCTGTTTCAATCAGTCTTTGGGTGAGCCCTCGTATACAGGGTATGATACAACAGCCAATGGCCACCAATACCCCGACTACTACTATCAGGGAAGTAAGAATGGAAACCACCACCCCCTTCTACCTTCCAAACCAGGATTCAAGCCATCCCGTGAGAGGTGTGTCTACTCCTGAATTCTCAGCCAGTTCCTCTGCTAAGGTAGTAAATCCCCTTAAGGCCCGAGTAATTGAACCATCAGGTGCAGCGTTATTAGGAATAAAGGTATAACAGCTTCCTCCTAACATCACACACACACACCCTTTTTCTGCTAAAATCATATCAAGGGCCATTCTGTTCTCGCATGCCATCCTACTTGTCGCATCAAGCTGTTCTGATATTCCTTTAACCGCACCTCTTGTATAATTTATAAATCGCTGTTGATTATAGAAAATGTAATTTATCCAATCTACATTTTTATTAATTGTTACCCACCAAAAGAGAGCTGACTCAAAGCCTGCTGCAATCTGGTTACGAGCCTTGAATTCATCAGGTACTCCCCTTAGGACTCCTATCGAATCGAGATAAATCCTGTCATCGAAAGAAGTGTCTAACAGTAATCCCTTACCCCTTCCCTTTTTCCTTATTATCTTTTCCTTCTCAAATGCCAAGGTAAATGGAATTGCCAATTGTACAATTGCACATATCCCTCTCCAATCCGGAGGTAGGGTGGGTCTCAATATTTTGCCTCCACAGTACCACCACAGATCCGCTCGGGGAACCTTTAGTGCTGAGTAGTTCCCTCCCTTCTCCGTTTCGGTAACATTCTTAATCTCTGTACATAACTTCAGCTCCCCCAAATCTCTCGACCGAGTTGTACCTTGCCTGCGCATACACGACGTGTGATTTCCAACTGCGGTGGAAAATGTGGGGGGGACTTTTGCATCTTTCTTCTCCAAGGGAAGGAACATCAGAGATAGGGACGTACAGTTCCTATCATTCCATGCAGTCTCATCCTGATACAGGGCTATCATACATTTCATGCCCTTCCTGTCTCACTTCCACCCGAGCGGAAAGGGAACCACCTGGGCCACTGGAGGCACATGCATAGCAATTGCTCTTGTTCAGACTTTTTACAGTATACTTTACCCATTCAACCCAGGCATTTACATCCCCGTACCCAGTTTCTATTTCGATAGTCTGTTTCAAATCCTTTACCTCTATAATTTTTACTACTGTAGGATCATTGGGAGGAGTGAAAGGTTGTATCTCATTACCCAGTAATTCTACCCGTTTTCCCTGTCCTACGCTAATTCGAAAACAACAGCCCACAAACTCCTTCCCATTTGCTTTCATTTCAATCCCAAATGTTTCATTTAATTGTACCTCATAAGTGCCACCTCCCAAAACCGCTCCATGCCATGTGGTTTTTCTTATCATTAAATATATGGGGTTACACTTTTTATCGGAACAATCGCGAGCTGGTCGGAAGGGGGCCCAGTGTGTTGTGACGAGACCATTATACCAAGTACCATCCCCGAGGCCATCCCCATAGGACTTAAGATGTATCTCTGAGTTGCGGTATTGTCTCTGATTAGCTACATTCCCACAATTTACTAAGCTACATATATCAGTGTCTATTACTTGTGGATTATCAGACTCAGGAACCATTAATAATACATATGAAAATGATATGTGACAAAATCCTAATACCAAGAGGGCTAGCATCATAACTCTAAGCATTCCCAGTATCCTGATCATTATGCTAAAACACAAAAAGGCTTAATATACAATCATAGGTGCCCCCCCCCCCAGAATTGCTTCGTGCCATGTGGTTTTCCTTATTGTCAGGTATATTGGGTTACACTTTTTATCGGGACAATCACGAGCTGGTTGGAAGGGGGTCCGGTGTACTGTGACGAGACCATTATACCAAGTACCATCCCCAAGACCATCCCCATAGGACTTAAGGTGTATCTCAGAGCTACGGTACTGTCTCTGATTATCTACATCCCCACAATTTACTAAGCTGCATACATCAGCGTCTATTACTTGTGGATTATCAGACTCAGGAACTGTTAATAATACATATGAAAATGATATTTGACAAAATCCCAATACTAAGAGGGCTAGCATCATAACTCTAAGCATTCCAAGTATTCAACATCATGCTGAAGCACAAAAAGACTTAATATACAATCTTACAGAAATAATCCCGCGCTCGCGTTGCCACTGTATAATCAGTTACTCTAAGTCTCTTCAGCCTGACTTTCAGCGGGTCTTGTGTTGATTCGGCTGTCCAGACTTCTTCCTCAACTGGAGGGTCCACTGGCCCTTTGATCTGAGTGTAATGAGTCCAGCCTTTCTCCGCCGTCCTTATTGCCGTTTCAGTAGTCAAAAGAGCCTGGTACGGCCCTTCCCAGTCCGGCTGCAATTTAGTCTCTGTCCATGATTTTACTAAGATCCAATCACCTGGCCGGATGGGATGAACGGTGAATTCAAGGGGTGGAGTCTGTGCCAATAAACCCTGTTTCCTGAGGAAAGACAAAGAGGAGGACAAGCCCAGTATACTTCTTTAAAAACAAATCTTAAGTTTCGGGAATTGGCAATTCTCCATTTGTTCCCAAGTAAGGTAATCCAAATAAGATTTCATAGGGGGATAGTCCCAAATCTTTCCTCCGCCAAGGGACAAGCCCAAAAGGCATCCTTTAAAACTATCATGCTAAACCATTTGTGGTCATGGGGGATCTTACTTAATCTCTAATCAGTCCCTCAATTACTGGCTGCAGTCCTCATTTACCTTCTATGGAAATAGGATATTGTCGCTCACAGACAATGTCCCCTTTCCTTTTTAAATTTATTTCAAGGGGAGGGATCTATAGTCCTCCACGATTCCCTTCCCTAGCCCATACAATAGGGTCTATCTCTCTCTCTCCACATCCTCTGTCAACATTGCCATTTGTACAACTAATTCTTTTTCTTGAATTCCAATCTCCAGTCCTAATACGATAATTAAGTCTCTCCATGGTAAGTTACTTCCTATATCAGGGATATACAGCAGTTCCCCTGTGACCCTATCCTTAGGACCTTCTATCATCATAGGTTCAAATACTGGAACAGTAAATCCTTCCCCTTTTACCCCCGAAACAGTAAATGACTGTGTCGACATTTCTACTTTCTTTGGTTTAAAATTCAGCGATGACCGTGCTGCCCCCGTATCTACTAGGAAGACTACCTCTTCCCTATAGGGAACCACCTTCAAGCTCATCAAGGGTTCCTGGTGGGCCCCCGAGGGCAGGAACCCCTGACACCCCTATTCTTCATCAAAATTCATAAGCGGAATTGTCCTTTCTTCCCTTTGTAAATCAGGAAACACCCGCTTAAAATGCCCTATCTTTCCACAATAATAGCATCCTGCCTGTGGAGACCTCCATCTCTGCCCCTGTCACTCGAACCCTCTATCAAATGCTCCCCCTTGTCCTCTCCCTCTCCCTCTTCCTCTCTGTCCTACCTGCTGCCGCTCCGGTTGCCCACTATCGGTTCCATTCTCCTCTTAACTACCTCATCAACTGTATCAACCATCATTTTCGCCTTCTGTTTTTGTCTCTCATCCTCCCTCTTTACAAACACTTTCTGTGCCTCTCTTAACAATTCATCTAATGGTTTTTCGCTCCACCCTTCTATCTTCTGTATCTTTCTCTGTATGTCTGGCCATGCCTTTGTCACAAAATGTACTTTCAAAAGACCCTGTGCCACTGGGTCCTCAGGGTTCATTCCAGAGTATTTCCACATTGAGTCTCTTAATCTTTGCAAGAAAGCTGAGGGAGTCTCATCTTTCTCTGTCTAACTTCAAAGGCTTTAGTCAAATTCTGTGACTTCGGAACTGCCTTATTCCTTTTAGAATCAGATCTTTCATTTCCTTCAATTCTTCTCTATGCTCCGGGTTTTGGTTTTCCCACTGGGGATCTCTGAGGGGAAACTTCACCTCTCCCTGTCCAGCATCCCCATCTCCAATCAGGTGTTCCATGTCCCATATTTTAATGGCTGCTCCTCGTATAAGTCCCCTTTCCTCCCCAGTAAATAGTATATTCAAAATAGACATTAACTCAGCCCAGGTATACAGACTGGGCCCCAAAAATTGATCAATTTGTTCAGACAACCCCACCGGATTCTCAACCAGGACCTTCATTTCCTTTTTAAATGTTCTGATCTCCCCACTGGTGAGGGGGGGGGCACTCACAAACCCAATCTCTTTGTCCCCTATTGGTACCTCCCGAAGGGGATAAGTCAGTACGTTCTTCCCTGTTTTCTTTTTTTTAAAAGAAATATTGCAATATCTCTAGCTCCCCATAACTTCAAACACCAATTCATCAATTCATGCTTGACTAACTTTAAAGCCTATTCCTAACTTGTAAATATATTTATATATTTATGTTCATTTATTGAGTATTTAATATTTAAAATGTAAAATGCATACAGTTCCCAATTTTGAAATCCACTGTAATCACCCAGTTTTAGTCCCTTAATTTAAATCCAAAATTAGTTTTCTTATGTAGTCCTGACCAATCATTATTCAATTACAATACTATAGGTCGTGAAATAATCAGAGCTGCCTTAAAAGAATTTGTCTATTCAAGTTTAAAAATACTTCTAATGCATGAACAATGGCCGAATCCAAGGTCACAGATATTAAGCATAGAATTTTGTTTTTACTACAATCCAATGTTGAACTGAAACTTCAACTGTCCTCCATAAATCGCTTTTATGTAAAGATAAAAGAGATTAGTTAGAAACTATAATAAGGCAGTTATGATCTGTAAAAAGAACAGGAGTTATCACCATTTTTTTCATAATCTCGATAGAATCCTTAACCTTAAAAGAAATCATGTTAAGTTTCCATAATAAAAATCAGATTCAAAACAGTCCTGGAACTCAAGCTCCAGGGAATAAAACGCAAATATTCAATCATCAACAAACAAATGTTCATTCAACCCAAATCACAAAGGGTTAAACTTTCTACCAGCTGTACAGCTCTTTTCATTCTCTCTCTCTCACACATTGACATATAAATTCAGATATTTACAAACCCAGTCTTCGTCCGGCCTGAACTTTGGCCAGAAGATGGCGGGATGAAGAATGGATTCCTTAGTCCATACAAAGCAACAATATTTAATCATCTTTTTCCCTTGTACAAGTATTATTTTGCCTATTCCACAACATCCTGCCCAAAGGTCTTTCTGGAGGTATGTTGTAATGGACCCTGCCTCCATTTCCATTGCCTTGTTCTTCTTTTGTTTTCCCGGAGGCTTTTTCCTTACCCACGGCATAACCCATATTGAGTTCCTTCATTAGTCCCTTATTAGCTACTAAAACTCAATCCCGGCCACAAAGGCAATACTTAAAAGTCAATTTTCTTACCTTGGTCTGTGCACAGAGTTGCCTGGCCCCTTTTTGCCGTATTTTCTATCGAGCTCCTATCACTGTCTGATTCAGATGTCTCTCTTGTGGGATTCGTACTAGTCGCCCAAGGGAGCGAACCAAACCGGGACACGAGACCGCTCCTCAATGGGGGACAGGACACGTCTTCCCAGTGTCCAGGGCCAGCCACTCCCCCCGGCGATGGAAGAAAATCCCGGACGAGCCCCCAATTGTGAGAACCAAAGCTCACACACACTTCAATAATTGCAGTCCGAGACAATACCTGAATCAGTAGTGTCCTTTATTTTTACACTTGCAAGTGGGTGTGATGTCCAGTGCCTATAAGGCAGAGGACATATGCACCAAATTCAATTCATACACAATATTTATATAATTTGGTTTCTTTTGTTTTACATTGCTCCTCCCCTGTTTACATCCTCCACTTCCCTAAGACTGGCCCCATTACTCCTGTCCATCTCTTGCCTTATCCAGCCTTATCTGTGACAAAATGCTTATTTCTGGCCTCACAAGGCCGTTTAACCCCATCCCACTGCAGGTCATTGTTAGGCATATTCTTTCTTCATCATTATCTACCCCCTCCATCTGGGCCTCTCCCGAGGCCATTCTGATCCCTATGACCTCTTTAATTGGGGTTTGTTCCTGTGTCTCTGTAAAAGTGGGGAAACAGACGTTTATACCTACTGTTTGTACAGGCGTATCTAGCTTAACTTCATCTCCTCACAACATCTTATCTTATTGCCCATAATATCCACCATTGTTTTGCAATCACGTTTCATGCTGGCATACAATTTTAGCTAATACAAAAATAATTATATATTTCCTCCACATCGTTTCCATTCTTGTTGACTCAGCTCTTGGCTAAAACAATTACACACTGGTGTGAGATCATTTACTTTGTATAATCAATTATAATTGCAGAATTGCAGAAGTAACATTAATTTACCTATATCCCACAATGACAATTGACAAAATTTAAATTGAATCGAATGAAATCTGGAATTAGAAGGGATGGTGACCATATAACCATTTTAATTGTTAAAAAGCCTATCTGGTTTACTAAGGGATGAGACTTTTCTGTCCAACATTCCTTTACATTGCACAGCCGTGCTGCTGTACAGTCATTCTGAGGACCGGTGTCTAGTTTCTAAAGTCTCTGCTGCACACAGATCTTGGAGGTACACAAGGATATGTGGAAATGTGGCTTTTGTCCTTTTCTAGTTTGACCTCCCTGTGACTCCAGACTTGCAGCAATGTGCATGACTCTCAGCTGCTCTGTGAAGTGGCCATAGCAATCCACTCAGTTAAAAAGCAATTAGGGACAAGGACCAAATCCTGGACTTGTCAGTAATCTCCACACTCTGTAAATGCATGTTAAAAGAAATCTCTTTAAAAGCAGATATCTAGAAATCAAGAATAAATTCGAGGTGATTGTTTTATTAAGTGCTATGGAGAATGTTAACCAGCATTTGCAGTTTCCCATCACTTCAGTTTGTGTTTTATGGTTCAGGAGATGACTGTATTATATTTTTTGATGTGGCGCTAGATATTCAGGAGGAGTGTGCTTGCAAAGTACTGTAGCTAGAGTTAAAACAGATGCTGTGTTTCAGTGTCAGAACTTTGAAATGGAGGCCAGGGACTAGTTGACATGCAATTATGAACTAAAGTTCTTTATCAAATTATAGATCATTTGAAGGATGATGAATATTTTATTTCTGGATCAACACCAAAATTGATTCGATTCCTAGCAAGTGTCAAAGCAATAAAGAAAGACTTCCAGTTATATTGTACTTTTGATATCCTTGGGACATGCCAAAACATTTCACAACCAATTAATTATTTCTGAATTGTAGCCATTTGTGTGCGCATTTGTTATGTGGAAAAATTGTCAAAATGTATGATCTTGCAAATGAATCCTAACTGGGATTTGTCACGGAAGATGTCCACAATATGTGTTACTAAGCAACAAGGAATCCTGGCCTGGAAGTGTTTAGTCACGGAATTGAAGTCGTCTCTCCTGAATTAATGAGAGAGGGTCTCCAACCTCACTAAAACGGCTAGGAGGTCTGAATACAGGGATCTCACCCCTCAAACTTGGCAACCAACATTTTCATGGAGGCAGCTGTGGATGTCAAACTTCACCTGTCTTCCATTAGACATGGTTCTCGAAAGAAAGGCAATCAAACCTGCAAACTTTAAAAGTACCACGAGATGGTGTAAACTTTTGAGTTTATTTGGAGAGGGAGAATAATGATTTGGAAAGGAGACAGGGAAGTCTGCAGATGCTGGAGAGCAGAGTCGAGAGTGTGTTACTGGAAAAGCACAGCAGGTCAGGCAGATTCCGAGGAGCAGGAGAATCGACGTTTCGGCCAGAGCCTTACCCCGTTAACTTAACCATAAGCACTACTTCCGACCCCTTTGTCAGCGTCACCTCCTTTGGTGACATCACTACTGACTCCATAACCACGCCCACTCAAGTCACTCTCTCCACCTCCACACTGAACTCCAGCTCCCCTCGAACTCCAGGTCCTAGCTCCTAAACCACCTCGAATTCCAGCCCCACTCCAGGTCCTAGCTCCCATCCCACCTCGATCCCACCTCGAACTCCAGCCCCACTCCAGGTCCTAGCTCCCATCCCACCTCTAACTCCAGCCCCACTCCAGGTTCTAGCTCCCATCCCACCTCAACCCCCAGCCCCACTCCAGGTCCTAGCTCCCATCCCTACCATGTCTTTACCATTCCCCAGACCTCCCCCTCACTGAGGACGAACGTTTAGTCCTCAGTAAAGGCCTCACCTTTATCCCTCTACGGTCCCAGATTAATGAGTTCAACACACGCTGCGACCTTGAAAGTTTCTTCCACTGCCTCTGCCTCCATGCCTACTTTTACAATCAAGATACCGCCCTCCCATCGAGGACCCCTTCTTCCACCTCCAACACACCCCATCCACCTGGGCACCCTGTTTTGGCCTGTTACCCGCCCTTGACCTCATCATTTCAAACTGCCACTGTGACATCAACCGCCTCAACCTGTCCAATTGCCTTACCCACTCCAACCTCTCAACCTCACAACGCGCAGCCCTCTACTCCCTCTGCTCCAATCCCAACCTCACCATCAAACCAGCAGATAAAGGAGGTGCAGTGGTAGTTTGGCGCACTGACCTCTACACCACTGAAGCCAGACGCCAACTCGAGGCCACCTCCTCCTACTGCCCCCTCGACCATGCTCTCCCACCTCATCAGCAACTCATAATCTTGCAGACCATTCACAACTCATCACCTCAGGGGATCTCCCACCCACAGCTTCCAACCTTTTATTTCGGGAACCCCGCACCACCTGATTCTACCTCCTACCCAACATCCACAAACCTGACTACCCTGGCCGACCTATCATCTCAGCCTGCTCTTGCTCCACCAAGCTCATCTCCACCTACCTTCATACTGACCTACCTTCCGTGGTCCAGGACCTCCCCACATACATTCGTGAAACCCACGCCCTCCACCTCCTCCAAAACTTCCGTTTCCCCGGCCCCCAATGCCTCATCTTCACCATGGACATCCAATTCCTCTACACCTCCATCCGCCATGACCAGGGCCAGCATTTATTGCCTATCCATCATTACTTTTGAGAAGGTAATAGTAAGGTGTCTCTTGAATCATTGCATTCCATGGGGCTGGGTACACCCACAGTGCCATTTGGAAGGAAGTACCAGGATTTTGCACAAATATAGTGAAGGGATAGTCAGTGATTTACAGCAAACTTTTTATTAACCAGCAGCTATGGGACCAGGAGTGTTCCAATTGGTCAAATATTCTGGATAATCAAGAGGTCCGCACAATTAATGTAACACACACACTAAGTAATGGAAGCATAATGCAGGGGATATACACATCACTGTTAAACTATATTTACAGCATAACCTATTTAACTAATAATGCAACTTTACCTTAACTAACACTTAGTGGTGGTTTTTCACTTGCACCCTCAACTGAACGCAGTCAGTTCTGCGATAACACAATAGTTCCAATCTTGTGCAATCCCATGTTAAAAGAAAATCGCATAACAGCAGCACCATTTAAACAAATGGGGCCAGAATCGCATTATAACCAATAAATGCTTTGAAACTTTGTGCTTTAGAAACAGTGTCCCCAATTCGGCAATCATCTTACAGCGAAAAGGCATTAATGAAACAGGCGTTATAGCAGAATGACATGCACAAGAACATCTCAGTAGATCGCAATATTTGAGGAGAAATTAACTCAAAATTGAATCAACTGCTAACATTTCATGTGGCCATTCGATTGAACAACAATTATATTTACATTGATTGATCTCTCCAAGTGCTTTGCAAGTCTTTGAAGTAGGGCTATTCAATGAGATCGTATGCGATCTGAAAATCCTCAAAACCATTTTCTTGCCCTTTCCATATAACCCTTGATTCCCTTTATGATTAAAAATCTGTTTACCTCTGCCTTGGTTTCTTAATGTCCCAGCCTCAACATCTCTAATAATTTCACAGATTCACAAATCTCTAAGAGAAGATGTTTCTCCTCATCTCTGTCTTAAATGTGTGACCCTTATTCGGAGATTATGCCCTCTGGCCCTACAAGGGGTAACAACCTTATCATATCTATCCAGTCAAGTCTCCTAAGGATCTTGTATGTTTCAGTAAGATTGCTTCCCAATATTTTACATGGAAATATTCTTAGTTCAGTTTCTAGCATTTGAGCTCAGATATTCTGGTTTTGACAAACTTTAGGCACAAATGACTGCTGTTACATCTTGAAAGGCAGAAGGGGAAGTATATTATTTACTCCAGACATTCCATGTCTCTCACATTAATATACCTTCACACGATTAGTTGATCGTATGAAAGATTTTCAATCATGTTGGAAGACAAAAGGAAGATTATTTAGATAGAAAAGCAATAAACAAGAATTGCGAATGTTGAAGATTTGAAACAAAATACAAAGTCTTTTCCCTGGGGCGGGGGAGTCCAGACTAGAGGGCATAGGTTTAGGGTGAGAGGGGAAAGATACAAAAGAGACTTAAGGGGCAACTCTTTCACGCAGAGGGTGGTACGTGTATGGAATGAGCTGCCAGAGGAAATGGTGGAGGCTGGTACAATTGCAACATTTAAAAGGCAGTTGGATGTGACTATGAATAGGAAGGGTTTGGAGGGACATGGGCCGGGCGCTGGCAGGCGGGACTAGATTGGGTTGGGATATCTGGTCGGCATGGACGGGTTGGACGGAAGGGTCTGTTTCCGTGCTGTACATCTCTATGATCCTAATTGCTGGAGAAATTCAGCAGGTCTGGCAGCATATGTGGACAGAAAGCAGAGTACATGTTTCAGGTCCAGTGACCTTTCTGCAGAACAGAGTTTCACCAGCAATTTCTGTTTGTTGTTATTAATGAGATTGACATAGGCATGATTTCAGTTGAACAATAGAAAGTCAAAACGTTTCTATAAATGTTCAAGAACTTCAAAAGACACTTTAAGGCCAACAGCAGCCTTTACCAGAGCTCAAGGAAAAGGGACAAGAATAAATGAAGGGAACTCGAAATCTGACAAGATGGAAATCCTGCATTTCTTTCTATGTGAAGGATCAGAGTGATGTAAAATTAATGTACCCTTCAATACTATGTTCAACATTTTGGTCTGGCTGTGCACTGTTCAATAACTCAATAAAACCTAACACAGAGTAGATAATTTTTCTGAATATAGATAATTGTGCGATGTAAGATAAATGTTCAGATTGCTGAGTGCTGTTCTTGCAGTCTATAAAATTAACAGAACCTTTCTTTGCAAATGAGGCTTGATAAAAATGGGATTGTATCAATTGATTTATAAGAATATAATATTTTGAGATTGCAGTGTTATATGGAGGGTGGATGAAATAGGGTCATGTTGGGCACCGGCTTGGCTGTAAGCCAGAGTGGATTAATTGCTAAAGATCTCAGCAAGACTCAGATACTTTTCATAGAGTCATAGAGATGTACAGTACAGAAACAGACTCCTCAGTCCAGCTTGTCATGCCGACCAGATATCCTGACCTAATCTAGTCCCATTTGCCAGCACTTGGCACATATCCCTCCAAACCTTTCCTGTTCATATACCCATCCAGATGCCTTTTAAATGCTGTAATGGTACCAGCCTCTACCATTTCCTCTGGCAACTCATTCCATGCACGTACCACTTTCTGCGTGAAAATGTTGCCCGTTAGATCTCTTTTATTTCTTTTCCCTCTCACCCTAAGCCCATGCCCTCTAGTTCTGGACTCCCACACCCCATGGAAAAGACCTTGTCTATTTATACTATCCATGCCCCTCATGATTTTATAAACCTCTATAAGGTCACCTCTCAGCCTCCGACGCTCCAGGGGATACAGCTCCAGCCTATTCAGCCTCTTGCTATAGATCAAATCCTCCAAATCTGGCAACATCCCTGTAAATCTTTTCTGAACCCTTTCAAGTTTCACATCATCCTTCCAATAAGAGGAAGACTAGAATTGAACTCAATATTCCATAAGTGGCCTGATCGATGTCCTGTACAGCCACAACTTAACCTCCCAATTCCTATTCTCAATGTTCTGACCAATAAAGGAAAGCATACACAGTGGAAGATACAAATAACATGCCAGTAAGTGACGAAAAGACGAAAACAGGTGAGGCCCTGGAAACAATTATTTTTACGGAAGAACTAGTGTTGGGTAAGCTAATAGAGCTAAGGATAGACAAGTCTCCAGGCCCTGATGGAATGCATCCCAGGGTACTTAAAAGAGATGGCAGGAGAAATAGCAGGTGGACTGGCAGTAATTTTGCAAAATTCACTGGACTCTGGGGCAGTCCCAGCAGATTTGAAAATAGCAAATGTGACACCACTGTTTAAAAAGAGAAGTCAACAAAAGATGGGGCATTATCGACCAGTAAGCTTAACCTCTGTAGTGAGGAAGATGCTTGAGTCAAGGAAGAAATAACAGGCATCTCAAAAAAAATTGTCCCAACAATTGTCCCAATGCAGCATGGGTTCATAAAGGGCAGGTCATGCCTCACAAATATTTTGGAATTCTATGAATACATTTCAAGAAAGGTGGACCTTGGGGACCCAGTGGATGTGATGTACCTAGATTTCCAAATGGCCTTTAACAAGGTGCCACACATGATGCTGCTGCATAAGATAAGGATGCATGGTGTTAGGGGTGGAGTATTAGCATGGATAGAGGATTGGTTGACTGACAGGAAATAAAGAATGGGGACAAAGAGTGCTATTCTGGCTGACAATCAGTGACTAGTGGTGTGCCTCAGGGATTGGTGTTGAGACCGCAATTATTTACAATTTATACAGATGATTTGGAGTTGAGGACCATGTGTATGGTGTCAAAATTTGCTGATGACACTAAGATGAGTCACCGAGTAAAGTGTGCAGAGGTCTGCAAAACTTTGCCGAGGAACATAGATACATTGAGTGAGTGGGTAAAGGTTTGGCAGATGGAATACAATGTTAATAAATGTGAATTCATACATTTTAGTAGGAGTAACAGCAAAATAGATTATTACTTGAATGGTAAAAAATTACAGCATGCTGATTTGCAGAGGGACCTGGGTGTCCTTGTGCATGAATCGCAGAAGGTTGGTTTGCAGGTACAACAAGTAATTTGGAAGGCAAATGGAATTTTGTCCTTTATTGCTGAAGGAGTTGAGTTTAAAAGCAGAGAGCTAATGTTACAGCTGTACAATGTGCTGGTGAGACCATACCTGGAGTACTGTGTACCGATTTGGTCTACATACTTGAGAAAGAATGTACTGGCAGTAGAGGGGGTGCAGAGAATGTTCAGTAGGCTGATTCCAGAGTTGAGGGAGTTGGTGTATGAGGTGTGACTGAATAGATTGGGATCATATTCATTGGAATTCTGAAGAATGAGGGGGCATCTTATAGAAACATAAAATTATGAAGGAAATGGATAAAATAGAAATAGATAGGATGTTTCCACTGGTGGGTGAAACTAGGACAAGAGGGCATGGCCTCAAGATTAGAGGAAGCAGGTTTAGAACTGAACTGAGAAGGAATTTCTTCACCCAGAGGGTTGTTAATCTGTGGAATTCCTTGCCCAGGGAAGTAGTTGATGCTACTTCAGTAATCGCTTTTAAAACTAAGATAGTTTTTCTTGAAAAATAAAGGAATTAAGGGATATTGGGGAAAATGTGGATAAGTGGAGCTGAGTCCATCAGATCAGCCATGATCATTATGAGTGGCGGAGCAGGCTCAAAGGACCGGATGGCCTATTCCTGCTCCTTGCTCTTATATTCTTATACCAAATGTCTTCTTCATTACCCTATCTACCTGTGACTCTACTTTCAAGCAGCAACACTCCCCAGGACCTTACCATTAAGTTTATAAGTTCTGCCCTGATTTGCCTTTCCAAAATGCAGCACCTCACATTTATCTAAATTATCTGCCACTCCTCAGTCCATTGGCCCATCTGATCAAGATCCCATTATACTCTGAGGTAATCTTCTTCACTGTACGCTACACCTCTAATTTTGGTGTCATCTGCAAAATTACCAATGATACCTCCAATGTTCACATCCAAATCATTTATATAAATGACAAAAAGCAGTGGACCCAGCACTGATCCTTGTGGCACACCACTGGTCACAGGCCTCCAGTCTGAAAAGCAACCTTCCACCACCACCCTCTGTCTTCTACCTTTGAGCAAGTTCTCCCTTTACTCAATGAGACCTAACCTTGCTAACCAGTGTACCAGGAGGAACCTTATCGAGCGTCTTACTGAAGTCAATATAAATCATGTCCACTGCTCTGCCCTCATCAATCCACTTCATTATTTCTTCAAAAAACCCAGTCAAGTTTGTGAGACATGATTTCCCACTCACAAAGCCATGCTGACTATTTCTAATCAGTCCTTGCTTTTCCAAATACATGTAAATCCTGTCCCTCAGGATTCCCTCCATCAGCTTTCCCACCACTCATGTCAGACTCACCGGTTTACCGCTCCCTGGCTTTTCCTTATTATCTTTCTTAAGTAGTGGCACCACGTTACCTAACCTACAGTCTTCCGGCACCTCACCTGTGACTATAACTATATATCTATAACTGATAATATGCTTCCTTCTTTTCCTTAACCAAAACCTCAATTTCTCCAGTCAATCCATCAATCCCTACACCTACCAGCCTTGTCTTTCACCTAATAGGAATATACTGTCTCTGGACTCTCATTATCTTTTTTTTAAAGGTTTCCCATTTTCCAGCTGTTCCTTTAGCTGCAAACATCTGCACCCAATCAACTTTTGAAGACGCTTGCCTAATATCTTCAAAATTGGCCTTTATCCAATTTAGAACTTCAGCTTTTAGATTCGGGCTATTCTTTTCCATCACTATTTTAAAACTAAAGTTAAAAATCACACAACACCAGGTTATAGTCCAATAGGTTTATTTAGAAGTGCTAGTTTTAGGAGCTCCTGGTGTTGTGTGATTTTTAACTTTTTCCACACCAGTCCAACACTGGCACCTGCACATCATACTTTAAAACTAATAGAATTATCATCACTGGCCCCAGAGTGTTCCCCCACTGACACCTCAGTCACCTGTTCTGCCTTACTTCCAAAGAGTAGGTCATGTTTTGTTCCTTCTCTAGTAAGTACATCCACACACTAAATCTGAACATTTTTCTGAGATGGATGTGCAAGATATGTATTCCTATGGACAAGGTCAGCAGTTTCTGAATCTACAGTGCAATAATATCCTTTCTATAATAGGAGACCAGAACAGGACACAGTACTGCACAATAGGTAAAAACAAGGACTGCAGATGCTGGAAACCAGAGTCTAGATTAGAGTAGTGAAGGGCTTTTGCCCGAAACGTCGATTTTCCTGCTCTCAGATGCTGCCTGACCTGCTGTGCTTTTCCAGCACCACTCTAATCTAGACCCCAGTACTCCAGAATAGGCCTCACCAATGTCCTGTGCAAGCTCAACATAATGTCCCAATTCCTATACGCAAAGGTCAATGAAGGCAAGCATGCCAAACGCCTTCTTAACCACCCTGTCTATACGTGAGGCAAACCTCAAAGGATGGACATGAACCCCTTCGTCCCTCTGTTCTACAACATTATCCAAAGCCCTACGTTTAATTGTATAAGTCTTTGTTGTTTCACCAAAATGCAATACCTCACATTTATCCAAATTAAACTCCGTCTGCCATTCTTCAGCCCATTGATCCAAACATTCAAGATCTCTTTGTAATCTTAGATAGCCTTCTACACTGTCCACGTTACCATACTTTCTATTTAAATTCCAGTAATTTACTGCATTTTGAGATTAATTTCCTGCCCCCTGAGTCATGGAAACAGAAAATAAAGGACACAAATTTCCATTCTTAAGAAATGTTTTCTGTAATTTAATTGGTGGGAAAGCAATTTAAAGGGAACAAAATGCCTGAAGAGTAAGATTAGGATTAAGGTCCTGTTTATTTATTAGTTTCAAAGGAACAGGTTGAATATAGAGAATATTAAAATTAGAATTAATTAGAATTAGAATTAGGTTTATTGTCACATGTACTCTCATGAGTGCTTTGAAAAATTTACAAAGTTGCCACTTACGGCACTATCTTCGGTACAAAAGTTCCTAAGTACAGGATTTTAGGAATAAATTAGAAAAATAAAGAGATAAAACATTGAGCGTTACAATCCTTCAAGTGGACCATTCCAGGCCTCACCACTGGGCCACATCAGGTCTCACCTCCAGTCCACGCCATCTTCGTCTCCCGTGCCCACTGAATTCCTGAGTCCAGGCTCTGCACCTATCGCTGCTTCCAGTGACCCTCCAACACCACTCCATCTCCCCCATGACATCAGAAGATGAAAGAAAAGAAGAGAGAAAGAAAAAGAGGAAAAATGTGAGGGGGGTGGGGGAAGGGGAGTTGGGGGTGGAGAGAGAGAGAGAGAGAGAGGAATGTGGCTGGCCTGGAGCATACCAGTTCAGGAGCACTAACACTCCCTACCAGGTTGGCACCGCCCTCATATACAATTCTTATATAACATAGAACATAGAACAGTACAGCACAGAACAGGCCCTTCAGCCCACGATGTTGTGCCAACGATTGATCCTCATGTAAGGTAAATCTCATGTACGAACCCTCAGATTTCTGTGACCATCTGCATGTCCAGCAGTCTCTTAAATATCCCCAATGACCTCGCTTCCACAACTGCTGCTGGCAACGCATTCCATGCTCTCACAACTCTCTGTATAAAGAAGCCGCCTCTGACATCCCCTCTATACTTTCCGCCAAACAGCTTAAAACTATGACCCCTCGTGTTCACAATTTCTGCCCTGGGAAAAAGTCTCTGGCTATCAACTCTATCTATGCCTCTCATTATCTTGTGCACCTCAATTAGGTCCCCTCTCTTCCTTCTTTTTTTCCAATGAAAAAAGTCCAAGCTCAGTCAACCTCTCTTCGTAAGGTAAGCCCTCCATTCCAG
>NC_057725.1:9106442-9108365 GCF_004010195.1 Chiloscyllium plagiosum
CGCTGCAGCCTACAACAGTCCTCTATACTGTCAATGACACCTCCAACCTTTGTGTCGTCTGCAAACTTGCTAACCCATCCTTCAATCTCCTTATCCAAGTCATTAATAAAAATTACAAAGAGCAGAGCCCTGTGGAACACCACTGACCACTGACTTCCAGGCAGAATACTTTCCTTCCACTACCACTCGCTGTCTTCTGTCGACCAGCCAATTCTGTATCCAGACAGCTAAATTTCCCTGTATCCCATTTCTCCTGACCTTCTTAACGAGCCTACCATGGGGAACCTTATCAAATGCCTTGCTGAAGTCCATATACACTACATCGACTGCTCGACTTCATCAACTTGTCTAGTAACATCCTCAAAGAACTCAATAAGATTTGTGAGGCATGACTGCCTCTCACAAAGCCATGCTGACTGCCTTTAATCAAGCCATGCTCTTCCAGATGGTCATAAATCCTATCCCTCAGAATCCTTTCTAACACCTTGCAGACAACAGACGTGAAACTGATTGGTCTGTAATTGTCGGGGATTTCCCTATTTCCTTTATTGAAGAGAGGGATTACATTTGCCTCCCTCCAGTCCTCAGGTATGACTCCGGTGGATAGCGAAGATGCAAAGATCTTTGCAAGCAGCGAAGCAATCACATTTCTTGCTTCCCAAAGCAGCCGAGGACAAATCTGGTCTGGCCCTGGCGACTTGTCAATCTTAATGTTCGTCAACCTTTTCAGCACATCAGCTTCCTCAATCTCTATCTGTACCAGCATGCTTATTTGCTCCTCAATGGTTTCATTCACTACAAAGTCCTTTTCTTTCGTAAAGACAGAAAGAAAAAACTCATTTAGGGCTTCCCCTACCTCCTCAGACTCTATACACAAGTTCCCTATGCTACCCCTGATTGCCCCTACTCTTTCTTTGATCATTCTCTTATTCCTCACATACGTGTAAAATGCCTTTGTATTCTCCCTAATCGTTCCTGCCAAGCCTTTTTTGTGCCCCCTCCTGGCTCTACTCGGACCATTTTTGAGCTCCTTCCTCACCTGCCTGTAATCCTCTAGGGCTGAGCAAGAGCCTTGCTTCCTCCACCTTACGTAAGCTGCCTTCTTTCTTTTGACGAGAAGCTCCTCCGCTCTCATCATCCAAGGTTCCTTTATCTTACCCCTTCTTGCCTCTCTCAGAGGAACACATTTACGCATCACTCGCAACAACTGTTCCTTAAACAGTCTCCACATGTCTATAGTGCCCTTTCTATGGAACAATTGCTCCCAGTCCATGCTTCCTAACTCATGTCTAACCGCATCATAGTTTCCTTTTCCTCAATTAAATATCTTCCCATTGTGCCTGCTTCTCTCCTTCTCCATAGCTATGTAGAATGTGAGGCAGTTGTGGTCACTATCACCAAAATGCTCTCCCACCGGACTCTCCCTCTTTATGGGCATTTAAGAGGGCATTGGATAGGTATATGGAGGATAGTGGGTTAGTGTAGTTTAGGTGGGCTTGGATCGGCGCAACATCGAGGGCCCAAGGGCCTGTACTGCGCTGTATTCTTCTATGTTCTATGTTCTATGTTCTATGACAATGGTAACTTCTGTAGCTGTGATACCCTCTCTGATTCGTAGTGCTACACCCCCTCCTCTTTTTCCCCCCTCCCTATTCTTTTTAAATATTCTAAGCCCTGGAACATCCAGCAACCATTCCTGCCCCTGAGAAACCCACGTTCTGTTATGGCCACAACATCACAGCACCAGATATTGATCCATGCTCTAAGCTCATCACTTTTATTCCTGATACTCCTTACATTAAAGCAAACACACTTTAACCGATCCCTTGGTTCTTTCCCAGGAAATTCCTTCTTACTGGCTGCGCTACCTCTTGCTTTTGCCTCATCTCCATCAACTCTCACCACCGGTATATAGCTCAGGTT
>NC_057725.1:9108428-9115746 GCF_004010195.1 Chiloscyllium plagiosum
CTTCCACCCAGGACATTGGTCCCCTTCCAGTTCAGGTGCAACCTGTCCTTCATGTACAGGTCCCACCTTCCCCAGAAGGCATCCCAATTATCTACATATTTGAAGCCCCCCTCCTCCTACACCAGCTGCGCAGCCACGTGTTAAGCTGCGCCCGCTCCCTGTTCCTCGCCTCGCTATCTTGTGGCACCGATAGTAAACCCGAGAACACTACTCTGTTCGTCCTGCTCTGCAGCTTCCACCCTAACTCCCTGAAATCACTTTTTATATCCTCAGTCCTTTTCCTGGCTATATCATTGGTGCCAATATGTAACACGATTTCTGGCTGTTCGCCCTCCCCTTTCAGAATCTTATACACCCGATTGGAGACTGGCACTAGCGAGGCAACATACCTTCCGGGAATCCCGATCCTGACCACAAAATCTCCTGTCAATTCTCCTAACAATCGAGTCTCCTACCACTAGCACTTTTCTATTCTGTCCCCTTCCCTTCTGGGCCACAATGTCAGGCTCAGTGCCAGAGAACTGACCACTATGGCTTTCCTCCGGTAGGTCATCCCCCCCCCAGCAGTATCCAAAATGATATACTTATTGCTGAGGGGAATGTCCACAGGGGATCTCTGCACTGTCTGTCTGTCCCCTCTCCTCCCCCTGACTGTAACCCATCTATCTTTATCCTGAGCCTCAAGCGTGATTAACTGCCGGCAACTCCTCTCAATTACCTCCTCAGCCTCCCAAATGATCCGTAGTTCATCCAGCTCCAGCTCCAATTCCCTAACACGGTTTTCAAGGAGCTGGAGTTGGGTGCACTTCCCGCAGATGTAGCCAGCAGAGACATGTGTCATGTCTCTCACCTGCCACATGCTGCAGGAGGAGCAAGCAACTGCCATAGCATCCATATCCCACATATCTGAACACTGACACAATACTAAACAAGAAAGCTTAATTCAATAAAATCAAGCAATAAACTTATATTCAATAAAGGAAGTTTAGAAATGAACCATAACTTATTAACTTGGTTTGAGGAGGAGTGCGGGTGGGAGACACTACAGTTGTAGTGCCTCGGGTTTAGCCTCCTTGCTAACATATACGGTCACTTACTTTCCTTCCCGGCAGCCCCTCTGGTCCCCGTCACTTCCGCTGCTGCTCCCACTCCTACTGTGGAAGAAAAACACCGCTGGCCACTACCGGCAAGTAAGTTTAAAAATCTCCCTTACCTTAGCTGTAGCCTTCCTGGTTCACCTTACCTCCACTGCTGCTCCCACTCATAATTGTACAGGTAGTTCTTCTATAACGTGATGGTTGCGTTATTGTGCAGCCCTGTGTTATGCAAAAACAACATTTAATGTTCTTCTGCTGTAGCCGCATCACAGCCAATACACGTTTTAAAAGTTCACGGTTTCGAAACAGCATCCCAATTCGTCAATCATGTTCGAGAGAATTTGCATTAACGAAACGCACGTTATAGCAGAACAACCTGCCTCATGTTGGACATGCATAAAGGACACATTCAAAAAAATCAAATAAGAGTTAATAAAATCACTCCTTACATCTGATAAAATCCAACTAATGCTCAGACTTTTCTTTCTCATTTACTAACATTTTGATATTAAAACGTTGATTGGCACCAACTTAAACAGTGTGAACTGCTGCCTTTTGTTTTCAAATTAATAATGTGCAATAGAGCATTTGCTTTTTGAATAATCACCTCCTCTGCAAACATTTACTTAATTTAAACTTTCAGACTGACTGCAGAACATGACAAGAGCTGAAAAAATGAGAATGTCTGAGCTAATTGACAAATGGCTTGTGGATGGAACTGGATGACAGTAAGATCAGGGAGGTAAAATTTTCAGACCTCTGGTAATGTTTGTTAAATATTAGAAAGTATAATTGCCTCAAAAGCCAACCACAGCATTGATTGAATTCACTGTAAAATTACATAATATGTAAATGTGGCTTCAGTGTCAACACACTTTCATTTCTCCATGCCAACAATCTCCATTAATGAGATTAATTAGGGTTGATGTAAATCAATTGATAAATTAATTCATTAAAAGTATCTTTACTCGATAGAGCTTCAATCCATAAGCTGGTTAATAGTTTAGATTTAATTATTAGTTTGCTGTTAAACTGATAGAGTCGAAAAGGATGGTGCTGGAAAAGCACAGCAGGTCAGGCAGCATCCAAGGAGCAGGACAGTCGACTTTTCGGCATAAGCCATTCATCAGGAATGTTAAAGTGATATTCACATCCAAGCTAGTAAACCAGATGTGATGGCCAAGTGACATTATCACTAGATTATCAATCCAGAGGGTTCTGGGATCCCAGGTTCAAAACCCACCGTGAGAGATAGTGGAGCTTGAATTCAATACAAATTCTGGAATCAAGATTGTAAGGATGACCATGAAGCTGTTATTGATTGTCAGGAGAACCCTATCTAGTTCATAAATGCCCTTCAGTGAAGGAAACTGATGGTTTGGCCAACATGTGACTCCAGACCCACAGCAATGTGGTTGACTCTTAACTGCCCTCTGGGCAATTAGGGATAGACAGCAAATGCTGGCCCAGCCAGCAGCCCCCACATCCAGTGGATCAATAAAACAAAAGGTTAGGTAAATGTGGGCATTTAGTTATTTATGAGTATCGTACTTGATTGTTTTGAAAACAAATTGAACTTAATTGAGCTTTTTATCCTGTAGTCATTCGGGCAATTCATGCGACAGATCCATATAAATGGAAAGCTGTGTTTTTATTCTATATGAGAAGGAATGGTGTCAAGGGGGCTCTGGTTTCAAGATGCATTGCCAGGAAAATGCTTCAGTTAGATGACGGCTGACAGTTAACTGCCAAGCTTTATTTAAATTTAAGATGGAATCACTCGGATTGGTCCAGGTATTGGAGTGAGACACAAAGCAGTGTCACTGGCTTTGCTGAATTGAAACAGGTGCTACATGTGAATCTGTTCATTCTGTTTGTAAAGAACACGGGGCCCTGTGTCTCAGCATATGTAGCTTCCAATACAAAAAGGAACACCAAACTGAAAGCCTACTAATAATCCTAAATTGGTTTGCCAATGTAATTCTTTGCACACTTGGGACTATTTAGAAAATGCTGGCTAATAACATCTGAAGTTGGATATTGTGTTTTGGGCTTTGTAAGCACAAACTGGCCAGGCACAGCCAATATGTTGCAAACAGCCAAAGGGACACTAAATAAAAACTGAAAGAACTGCAGATGCTGTAAATCAGAAACAAAAATAGAAGTTGCTGGGAAAGCTCAGCAGGTCTGGCCGCATCTGGGAAGATAAATCAAAGTTAATGTTTTGGGTTCTGAAGAAGAGTCACTGCACCCGAAACATCAACTCTGATTTCTCTCAATAGATGCGGCCAGACCTGCTGAGCTTTTCCAGCAACTTCTGTTTTTGTTTGCAAGCCAAAGGAGCTAGTGGTTTGATGGATTCCCCCAGTATGTGGGATATACAATATTTGGGACATACATTTAGCAGCAGCAGGCCAGTGAAATTTATACAAAGACAAAAGAAGTGCAGATACTGGAGTCCAAGGTAGACCAGCAGGAGGCTGGAAGAACACAGCAAGCCAAGCAGCATCAGGAGGTGGAGAAGACAATGTTTTGGATGTAACCCTTCTTCAGGACTGAACATGGGCGTAAGGGGAGCTGCAGATAAAGCGGGGGTGCATGGGGGATGGTTTTGGGTGGGGAGAGGGGCAGAGTGGTGATGTAGTGATGGGTGAGCACAGGTAGAGGGTACGGCCTGGTTGATTGATGGTAGGAATGAATCCTGTTAGTAGCTGGAAAGAAGAGTTAGTAAGTAGAATTGAAGGGAGGGGGAAGGGCTGGAAAAGAAGTCGGGGATGGGGAGAGAGGTTATTTAAAATTGGAGAACTCAATGTTGAGTCCTCAGGGCTGTGGGCTACCCAGGTGGAAGATGAGGTGTTGTTCCGCCAATTTGTGGTTTGGTTCATTGTGGCAATGGAGGAAGCCAAGGATGGCCATGTTGGAAAGGGAGTGGGAAGGGGAATTAAAATGGGTGGTGACTGGGAGGTCAGGTTGGCTCCCGCAATCCCGGCTGAGATGCTCAGTGAAATGTGCCCTGAGTTTACTTTTGGTCTGTTGTGGTTCTGTTCGCCGAGCTGGGAATTTGTGTTGTAGACGTTTCGTCCCCTGTCTAGGTGACATCCTCAGTGCTTGGGAGCCTCCTGTGAAGTGCTTCTGTGATGTTTCCTCTGGTATGTATAGTGATTTGAATCTGCTGGTTGTCAGTTCCAGCTGTCCATTGCAGTGGTCAGTATATTGGGTCCAGGTCGCTGTGCTTATTGATTGAATCTGTGGATGAGTGCCAAGCCTCTAGAACTTTTGGCCTCCCCGATGTAGAGAAGACCACATCAGGAGCACCTGATACAATAAACTAGGTTGGAGGAGAGGCAGGTGAACCTCAGTGTCACCTGGAAAGACTGTTTGGGGCCCTGGATGGAGGTGAGGGGGGGTGGTGTGCCAGCAGGTTTGCATTTTTTACAGTTGCAGGGGAAGGTAGGTGGGGGTTCGTGGGGAGAGTGGTGTGAACCAAAGACTGGTGAAGGAAATGGTCCAGAAATTTATATGCCATATTCCTTATCTATGTGATAATCAGTCTTTTTTTGGCATAGTGGCAGCATCCCATTCAGACGTTCATAAACCAGGGAGTGCCTGTACTATGAATGATGTTTCATCTTTACATTGTTACTTCTTGTGAATTGTCCTGATGAGTGCATGATGATATAGTTCAACAAAATGGATCTTTTTCAGCAAGGCTTAAGGCACAAGTATTTATTTTGATTAATCAATTGTCACATCTTTTCATGGATAGCTGGTTTTCCTGCTTTCTTACATTCTAAATACCTTACTGTAAATGTTATTGGATCCAACCCCTGAGGCATAACATTTAAAATGGAAATTCTGCAAGATCTTAATAGAGAAAATTAGACAAAATTGTTAACAGTTTGCAGTTGAAGTAGGATATTTCAGCAATATGTAACATCCATGCTGTAGCTAAATATAAGACTCAATGTATGTAAATGTTCAGAATAAATTGCAAAGTTCCACTCACTGCTAGGTCTAATAGCTTGGAGAGCATGGTGCTGGGCTTCTAATTGAAAACCTTGGACTAATAATCCAGAGACACAGGTTCAAAGTCCATTGTAGCAGCTTGACAACTTCACTTTAGTTAATTAAATAAATCTTGAATTAAAATGCTAATATCAGTAATGGTGACAATAAAACTACGAGATTATTGAAAATGTTCAACTGGTGCAGTGATGTTCTTTGTCAAGAAAATCTGTCTATGTGTAATTGCAGACCATCATTAAAATGTTTTTCTCTTAACGCCTTATGAAGCCACTCTGCTTTATTCATGAAGGCAGCTCACCATGACTTTCCCCAGGCAATTAGGGATGGGCAGTAAGTACTAGATTTACCACTGATGCTCTCATCATATGAATGTTTAAAAATTAATTATGTCCCTGTCATTAATTATTAACTCTAGTTGTGCTTCAGGGGAATAGATAGATTTCACATTAGTATGGAAAATTAATTTTCCAACGTGTCGTCATCAAGTCGACAACATTAAAGAAAATATAAATCTTATAATTTTGCGATCTTGCTATAACTGAACAGAAATATTGCATGTTTCAAACAACAAGAGCTAAATACTGTGATTACTCTCTCCTGGCTAGGAGCCTCAATGGTTTGCACCTACTAGCTTTAGGACAAAAGCAATCAAGCATACAAGACTATGATTTATCATCCAAATCTTCTGCCTCCTCGCCCAATCGCACATCTTGTAGTCTGAGAGAATGACAAGCTGCCCTTAACCCTACCTCAGCATATGGTGTCATTCATGATCACAGCCTTGGGTCAATTATACATTGTCGGAAATGTGTAAGGTGAAGACAAGTTACAATTCCCTTCCTCCTAAAACAATCTATCAGTGTGTCGTGAGGCAGTGGGCAATCCCAGGGGAAAATAAACGCTGGAGTTTATAGTTTGTGGAGTTTAATTTGCTATTTAAATTCACTAGAACTGGCCATATGGGAAAATTATCAAGTCTTGACAGTCACTCAGTGAGATGCAAAGCACATTCCCTTGTCTCACATCGCAATTCCTCAATTTAATGAGCAGACAAAAATAAAAACAAACCAGTAACACGGAACATAATTAGGTAACATTTATCAGACATAACAGTAATTTGTTTTTCAGAATATACACCATAAAAAATAGATGCAATCCTAATTGTGATATATTTTGTACGTATGTTGTGTTTGTTAATTCTGGACTTAATTTTAGTAATGTTAGTTAACATTTTCCTCAGGTCTGCCTGCACCATGCATTAGGCAAGACAGAGAATCTTTTACATTGCCTCTGACTGTATTAATACTGATGAATGATGAGTTGATCAAATACATACTACTACCAAGCAGTTCTCCTCCTTGCCCTGTCTTCCTTTGGGATTGTGTTTGGCTTGACCTAATGTTTGAACTAATGGGCAGACAAATTTCAATCATTTGTTGCATGCAAGGCCATGGATTTGAACCTGCACCTTCTAATACACTGGGGCTCCTAACTGTAATGTCACTTGTAAAAATATTCCTTAATGGGGAGGTTTTCAAATATGCTACAGGGCTTTCACACAGATGTTAACTTTATCACATATTAGCAACATAGGAACAAACGAGTATGTATAGTCCATTCAGCCCCTCAGCCTGCTCCACTATTCCACATGATGTCTGAACATTTGCCTCAATACTATATTTCTGCACTATCCCATGTCTCTTGATATCATTAATGACTAGGAATCTATCAATCTCTGATTAGAAACTTTCTTAATTGCTGAGATTCCACAGTTCGTTGGGGACAGAATTCTAAGGATTCATTGCCTTCTCCTGTCAAATCATACTATGAACTTGTTCCTTTTTCTTTTGAACTCTGACAAATACAGGCACAGTCTCCTCAGTCTCTCTTTAGAAGACAGATGTTGTGAAACTTGGAAGGGTTCAGAAAACATTTACAAGGATGTTGCCAGGGTTGGAGGATTTGAGCGATAGGGGGAGGCTGAACAGGCTGGGGTTGTTTTCCCTGGAGCATCAGTGGTTGAGGGGTGACCTTATAGAAGTTTACAAAATTATGAGGGGCATGGATAGGATAAATAGAAAAAGTCTTTTCCCTAGGGTGCGGGAGTCCGAAACTAGAGGGCATAAGTTTAGGGTGAAAGGGGAAAGATATAAAAGAGACCTAAGGGGCAACTTTTTCATGCAGAGGGTGGTACA
>NC_057725.1:9116246-9189910 GCF_004010195.1 Chiloscyllium plagiosum
CCCAGCACCACACATTTCCACTCTACCAGTGGAATGGTTTGGGGAGGGGGCAACATTAGATCACCAATGCTTCTTAAGGTGCACAGTGGCTTTCAAAGAATGGTGCAGGTACAAGGAATGCCAGTCTTCCAGCTGACATCCATGGACAGATGACTTGCTCTAGGAATGGTAAATGGTAAGATAGAGTGAGAGTTGGTCATAGGTATGTGGTAGGTATCTAATGATATGCACTTGCTATGAAATGTCAAGACATTTCGCTGAGCTTCACAGCAAGATTCGCTTCAAAATATTCAACACTCACACTGAACCAAAAAACCCATACGATTTAGGCTGTTGTATGTGTACTTTCTGATGAAGCAGTTTCATTCCTATGCATTATTGAAAATTACAGTGCT
The DNA here is from genome assembly GCF_004010195.1 of Chiloscyllium plagiosum. Taxonomy (NCBI): domain Eukaryota; kingdom Metazoa; phylum Chordata; class Chondrichthyes; order Orectolobiformes; family Hemiscylliidae; genus Chiloscyllium; species Chiloscyllium plagiosum. The sequence goes on from NC_057725.1 coordinate 9,116,642, forward strand.
ATTGAATGTATTGAGGTTTACAAACTGGATCATTTAATTATTTTGTGGGAAAATATTTAACATGCACTATATTGACAATTTTATATGCAATTCAAAACTGCATGATGAGGTTATTTGAAATAGTTAATTTCTGCATTTGTTTTCTGGTGACAAGTCAATATTTGAGGCTAATGGAATATGTTTTCGAATTGAAAAAATGTCTATTTTTTTTCCCCTGTTCATGTCAGAGTCTTCAAGAGGACACAGGGCCACATATTGTTCATGAGAAATAAAGGGACAATTATGAAAAAGCAATTAAAAATATTTAATGCAAAATGCACGTCGGATCTAGGGGCAGAAATAGGACACCTGACCCTTGGAGCCTGCTCTGCTCTTCAATAAGGTAGCTCACCATCTTACCTTATGAAGAAAGGATGACCAGGTAGGGCCCATATTCGTTGAAGTACAGATGAGTGCCCGTGATCTTACTGAAACATATAAAACCTTGAGGGGAATTGATAGGATGACACTCAGAGGATGTCACTTCTTAGGGGAAGAGTTGAACAAGAGGACTTGGTTTAAAAATAAATGGGCTCACTTTGAAGACGGAATAAAAGAGTTTTGTTTTTCTCTGAGGATCAATTGCATGTTGAATTCTTTTCCTTAGAAACCATAGCGCCTGGATCATTGAGTTTATTCAAGACAGTGTTCGATAGATATGTTGACAGATGTGGGAGTCAAGGCTTAAGGTAAAGTACAGTCAGTTCTGCTTTAATGTGGTAGTTCCATTTCTGTGCAATCCAGTGTTAGAAGAATATCACGTAATAGCAGCACCATTTAAACAAATGGGGCCGGAATCACTTCGTGACCAATACAGTTCACACTTTAAAAGTTCGCAAATTTAAAAGTTCACACATTTGAAACAGTGTCCCCAGTTTGTCAATCGCGTTACAGCAAATTCGCATTAATAAAATACATGTTATAACGGAACGATCTCTAAGTGGAATTGAGATCACAAACATCAACTGTGATTTTTCTGAATATTAAAAGGGCCAAATGGCTTATTCCTGCTCCTGGCTCAATGTTCATAGTAAAAATTAACATTCAGCATCATGTAAACTATCTAATTAGAGCAATTACATTTCTTGTATTACACTAATTATGTTGGGAGATGTCTTGGTCTTTGTTGAGTTAGACAACTTTAGTCAGAAAGGGCACGCAAACTTTTCACAGTGTCTCTGATTTGAGTTGAGAAGAAACAAATTAACAAATAATTTTTATCCATGGTTTTAATCTACTTGTTTTTAGAAATGGGTAGAACATGATTGTGAATCGTAGCAGGATGGAGTTTTACTGTGTCATAGAGTCATGAAATTATAGAGGTGCACAGCACAGAAACAGATGCTCCAGTCCAACTCATCCAGGTCAACCAGATATCCCATCCTAATCTAGTCCCACTTGCCAGCACCTGGCCCATATTCCTCCAAACCCTTCCTAATCATATACCTATCCAGATGCCTTTTAAATGCTGTAATTGTACCAGCCTCTACCGCTTTCTCTGGCAGCTCATTCCATACATGCACCACCCTCTGACTAATTTAAGCAGCACAATCTCAAAGTATGAAAGATGACAAGCCCAAAAAAGTCAATCCAGGTCATCAAATTTCATGTTAATGAGTCCAATTTTAGATTAATTTGATGCTCACTATAGTTTGCTAAGAAAGGTAAGACTCCATTTTATATTGTGCCAACTTGAAGCCATTTTGTATGCTTTTGTTTTATTTTATCAAACAATTCACAGTTTGCAAAACATTTAACATTTACAGCTGTTTACAGAGAAACAGCAATTTTACAAGGGAGAGGAGCAGCAAAGCCAGGCCCCAAACCTTACAGTTCAACCAGTTTTCAGGGAAATGAGGACAAACCTCAAATCCCAGTTTCAAGCATTACAAAACAGTAACAATGACACTTGTACATATAAAACAGTCCAATTACATAACAAACAGTGCATACAATGTAGACCCCCAGAAACCAAGTAAGCCCACTTCCCCGTCCTTCCCACTTTCCGGCCACTCTAAGGCACCCCATGCCTATGCACCTTCCGGCTCTTGGTCCACCCATGCCCTTTCCAGTTCTCGGTCCCCCCCGTCACACCTTCCGACCACCTCTCGGACAGCCCGCTCCGGTACCCGCCTGGGGTGACAGCGCTGAGGATGGCCTATCCATCTTCTGGCTTTTTGTATGCGTTTATTTGAATATGTTAATTAGGTTTATTACATAATTAGCAACAAGTCAGAAATACACGATTGACTAAGTAATTATGTTTTAATTGAAAAAATGTTAAAAATGCTCAGTTATGATCTTGATGCTGGAGTATTTATTTGAAAAGCTTATAGTTTGACAGTGCTCATCTGTTTCAATAAGATCCTGTTCTGCTGGAGGATCAAAAACATTCAAAGTTCATCGTTATTCTTACAAGAAACACCTTAATGGTGAAATCAAACAACAGAAAAATTACACACCATCAAATAACTGGAGACATCATAAAGGTAACAGTGTTTGAATGGCATACACCAAATTTCAACTGAACAAACTTGTAAATAAATTGATCAACTATGAAATTACTCAAATAATCTAAGAAGAGCTATTGATCATGAAAGGGATAGAAATAAGGCTTATGAGTGACATCTTGCAAACTGGTCATGTTCTGGATGCTTCTGAATCAGAAAGGACTAATATCAACACAGCAACTTGAGGAGCTTCCAACCTTTTATCAGCCTGGTCACCTGACTGAAACTGTCAAAGACTGTCTGATATTGATAAGTCTTTTCATTCTAAAATGAACTGTCTCCGTTAATTTTCTATTTGAGAGTCATCCTTCGTGTTTTGCTTATATCTTTTACAATACAAGCATTGATTTTATTGTGCAAATTTACAATATTTTGTTAATTACATAATCAAAAATTAAATTAAATTACAAATAGGTTAAGAAATAGCACTGACCAGCCTGAAATTGGCAAAACTGTACCCAGTGTCAGTCAGTACCTTCAGGCGGGAAAAAAGAAAATGGGAAAATATTTCCAATGTTACAGCAAGTTCAGATTTTGCCAGAATATAATAACTTAAGTAGTGCTGTTGGTATGAATTAGTTATGACATCCAGGTGTTAGGAGTAAACTTTAACCCTCATTTTATTTCTGTTCCTTCGATTACACAAAAGTAATTTTAAAATCTTTTTGACATTCCAGAGCCTCACCAATAACTACTTTAGATGCACAGCAAGCCTACAGATTTGATCATCTTCATGTGGGAAGAGGAATTCTACATCTAATAACTGCTTGAGAATCTTAATATGACACTCTACTCACTGATTACACTGACCGTGACTGATTTACAATGAGACAGTTTTACTGAAGCATATTACCTTCTGAATCTGGACAGTCCTTGTTACCGGCATGTGACTAATTGGGAACACAGATGAGAATAATTGCACTTTTGACCAATGAATTAAACATCATTTTGAAATTCAGGGCAACAGAGTGATTGAACCCTTTAAACCCTTCACTCTCAACTTCTAAAATGACTCAAAGTGATAATCCTTATTACTGACAGTTGTTACATTTTACTTAGTGTAAGTAAGATTGATGTATGTTATCATCCTGGTTGTGAGCACAATTTCAATGTAAGTACTTGTGGCTGATGAGTAAGGCATTGCCACATCAGTAATGCAGGAATAATCAGCAACATGTAATACCTCCACAGTCTGTTTGGGAATCTTCTTATACTTTCATAGTGCAGTGAAACCTTTGAAGATTAACTTAATCTCACTGTTAGTTAAATAGTCTAATTATTAAATATGTCAGTCAGATGGTTGTGCAATGGTGTCATGAGCCATGGTCACAGTGGGTATCCCTTGTGCCCAGTAAGCAGTCTTGTAACCAGATCATGAGAGTGCTCCACTACATAGGAATTGTTTTGGTTATCCAACCACCCAAACCTGGTCAGAGACCTTGGTTCACTGTCTTCACAGCTTCCTTCTCTCCCTGTCATTTACCCAAACCACTGCCACTACAGCATGCCCTATGTGCTGGCCACTCACTCAGTTGGGGTGCTTGCCAACCTGCGCCAACATTAACAGCTGTGCTACCCACATGCAGTTTCAATCCATCAGGAAAACTGGCTACAATTGGTCAGAATTACTTAAGAAGGTAGTGGGCTACCTGTCATTAGGTTTGTTAACCCTTTATCATGAGGCTATCCTGACTTTGACCACCCTGGGCAGGGCTTGGACTGGTATCGCAGGCTACCCTTGACTTATTGTGCCAGAATCCCCTGAGTGAAGTCTATCCTCCTTGACTTGATTACGGCCTGTCAACAACTATGAAAGGCTTCCTGGTTTTCTGTCAGTGAAAAGTACAGCAGTAATATGCAAACAAAAAAGAACCGCAGGTGGTGAAAATGAGAAACAAAAGCACAAATTGCTGGGGAAACTCAGCAGATCTGACAGTGTCCATGGTGAGAAAGCAGAGTCAACATTTTGCGTCCTTTGTCCCAACCTCAGAATGTTCTCTCCACATTTGCTGGCAGACATGCTGAGTTTTCCCTGCAATTTTTGTTTCTGCATCAGTACTATGAGCCTAGTCTCTCTGGCTGAGGGATCAAAACGCAAACAGGCAAGGCACTCAGTGAGTGAGTGCTGTGACAGTGAATGAGGAGCCTGGACACACAGCCTGCTCCAGTCCATCAGCTGGGTATGTGCCTGAGCACACAGTGTTCTTGCTGCAGCATTACTTTCTGGTGCAGCCTGAAGTGAAGCATTAAAGTGCCCTCTAAGTAGACTGGAGGGGAGCCATGAGGGTTTTTTGAGGTTGGCACATGTCAGATGCCAAAGTCCGTGGACGGGAGGTGCATGTGGCAATGCCCATGGAGCGTGCCTTGAGATGTGTTGAGCCTAATTTCCAGCATGGAGCAGGTGACAATCTGATTCTGCTTCTTCTAGTTTCCTTATTGAACTTTCCCCTTGTCTAACCTGTTAGACAATTTGACCAAGCTGGGCCAATTGCATATTAATGAAGACTGTTGTACCATTAATAAGGCATCTAATGAGCTGTAATTGGTATCTCACTGCTATCTAGTGAGAATCTAACCTCGTCACTTGTGGAAAACATAAAAAAAGTTGCGAATTGCTCGTAATGGTGAGCTGGGCTTCACTGCACTTATCGTTCAGGTCTCCCATGTATCTCATCATAACCATGACATTCAGACTATTGTAGGTTCCACCCCTTGCTTCAAGAGAAAACAATGTGTGGCTTAGACTGGAGCTTGTAGATAGTGGTATCCCCAAGTTCCCTTTGATCATAATTGCCCTGCTTTTGAAAGCTCGCTTTACAGCACTTCACTTTCACAAAAGACCTACACTACTACCTGTTTTCACTAACCAAAACAAATCCAAAGAGGATTTTCACGTTTGTGAGAAAAGGCAAAATTTATCCCATATAAATTCTTCACTTTACAACATTTCAGCTTACAAAAGGTTTCATAGGAAGGCTCTACTTTAGGAAAGCGAGGGGATACCTGTGCACACTGCTGTCACCATGGGGGAGAGAGGGAACATTTAAGCCAGTGTATGGGCTGCTTCCTAGGAGGGCTGCTTTTCCCTAGATGCTTTGGGGCACTCAAGCATCTTTGGAGCTGCAATTAACTGGGCAAGTGCAGAGAGTTCCATCACACTCCTGACTTCTGCTTTTGTTGGTACGGGCAAGCTGTGGAGGTGAGTTAATGGTGAAAATGATGACAGATGTTTATTCAGTAAAATGCATATCATATTGACATGTGAACGCATCCAAGAATTTTCTAATGAAATGAAAGCATGTGGCTAAGCTCGTGTCTCTGTAGTGAAACCTTCAACTAATCAATTTTCTTGAACCAAACTCAAGAATAGAATGAGATTTAGCCGTTTCTACAAATTGGATGGAAATAGGATAAAAATTAGAGTTCCTCACCCCAGTGAAAATTAGGTGAAAGAGCTTACTCTGAAACAAGAAAGCAAATGTGCTTTGTTACATTTATAGGAGAACAATTGATGATTCTTTGGTTGTTGAGCAGAATAGTTAAAATAGAGGACAATGCCATCTAATGGATAACAAAGGAGTTACTCTCTCAACCTCACATCATCTACATATTGAAACCCATGTTCTGTGCTTACTGGGCAATTTCAGCTGGTAATTTGTTAAATTATGAATGTAGGTGTACAATCAGAATGCAGCGATTAAATACCAATGTATCTATAACAGTGGCTGTTGTCTGTCTTCTCCAACAATGGCTTGTAGTCAGTGTGACCCCTGACCCCACTCTGCCATGAAAGCCTCTGCAACACTTACTGCAGCATTGCACAGTGGATTGAGAAGCAGCATGGGGTTGCAGGTTTCTGTTTCCTCTGGATTCTCTTCTCAGCAGGCTGGGCTCTTTGCTTTGACTCGCCTCTCTTCACCATTGCCTTTCCAAATGGCTAGCATCAGGGGCCACTCCTGATGATGACTGTCTCCCCATCATCAATGCCAATGGCCACAAACATCACATCTCTTTTGTTGTGGATATTCAGGATTCTTATCCATTCCAGTGTTGCTCAGTTAGTCTCAACCCAGTGGCAGGGAGGTCTATGGGCCATCCATCTGCTGAATGTGGCTGAGCCAGCGCAGATGTCATTGGCTTAGCAATGGGTTTTTGCTGATGGAATGAGCACGCACCAGGATCTCCTGCGTTGGTGACCTTACCTTGTGGATTGTTGGCATGGTTACTTACAAACCACTTTATGATTTAGAAGCAGGAGTAGACCATTCGGATCTCCATGTCTTACCATCATTCATGGCTGAGCTGGTTACTTCCCATTCCCGTTAACCCATGTTAAGCTTTGACATACCCACACCCCCTGGCCATCAAGAGTCTACCTGCCTCTGTCTTAAAAATATTCCAAGATCCTGCCCCCAGCACCTTTCATGGAAGAGAGTTCTGAAGAATCATCTGAGATAGCGAAGGTGGAGACTCCAGTTAACCATATGCCATCAAAGAGAGATGGTGGCCTCACGGCATTATTACTAAGAATTGAGAGTGTAGTGATGACTGTGAAGCCATCATAAATTGTCAGAAAAACCCATCTGGTTCACTAATGTCCTTTAGGGAAGGAAATCTGCCACCCTTACCTGGTCTGGCCTACGTGTGACTCCAGATCCACAGCTATGTGGTTGACTCTCAACTGCCCTCTGGAATAGGCAATAAAAGCCAGCGAGACCCTCATCCCGTGAATGAATAAAACAAAACTATTAATCCAGAGAGTCAGGTGACATTCTGGGCTCCTGGGTTGGAATTACACCATGGCAGTTGATAGAGTTTGAATTCAATAAAAAATCTGGAATTAAGATGATCTTTATACCACAGTTGATTATTGGAGATAAACCTACCAGGTTCACTGAAGTCGCTTAGAGAAAGAAACTGCTGTCCTTAGCTGGCCTGGCCTACATGTGACTCCAGACCCACAGCAATGTGGTTGGGTCTCAAACGTCCTCTGACCAAGTAGTGATGAACAGCAATGCTGATCTCGCAAGTGATGCCCATACTCCATAAGTGAATGGGGTGGGGCGTTGGGGAAGATCCAACACTATGCTCAGTAAAGATTCTAGCTAAGTGTGTATTGAAACTAACAGTTCAGAATATGTTCAAGTGCTAGGAATCCATGACCTTTTGACTCAGATGAGATAAGGTTGATAGGAGAAGTAAAAGCATAATCATTAATGGTGATTGTCCAAAGTGTCTCAAACTGCAGTTCAGAAGTGTACTTTATTCAGATTATGACTTCTGAAACAAAGTGAGCATCGATTCTCAGAAACAGATCCTCTTGGAGTCCCCTGAAAAGATGGTTTGGCACAATACTGGGACAACGGAGATCGAAAATGTCACAGCTCACTTACAGAAGGAGCTGATTCCTGGCATTAACGTTCTTCCTGCTGCTTTGTATAAAACAGCTGACATCTAGTTAGGCACTTGGATTTCAGAAGAGTCTCTGATGAAATATAAACTTCTCAAAGAACACTGAATCAGTGTCAGTGATACTTAACTCATGACTACTCAATAGTCCTAGGTGTTGTGAAAATTTTAGCCCGTTGCCTAGTTAAAAATAAATTAATGGTTCTTACCTTCTTTATTTGCCATGATTCTTCACTAGTGAATTATATTTAACAGAAATTAGATTTCCAGCTGATTCCATCTATTTTTCTACCCAAAATCGGGCTGCTTGGAATGCATATTAGACTCTCTAATGGCTGCATTCTGTATTTAAATTACATTTGATTTTGTGACAAGGAAGAACTTCCTTAGGCCATGGAGACTTTTCTTTCTATAAATAGATTTGTAGGCTTGCCGTTATCTTGTACATCGGTCTGCTGAATAAAATGCCACTGTCACTGAATCGCAGAGTTGTTGTTGTGAAACTTGTTTTTAAACAAAACCGCTGCAAGACTTGAAAGGGTTCAGAAAGGATTTACAAGGACGTTGGCAACATTGGAGGGCTTGGGCTATAGGAAGAGGTTGGGGCTACTTTCCCTGGAGCATCAGAGGTTTATAAAATCATGAGGGGCAGGGATAGAGTGATTGGTAGGATCTTTTCCCCAGGGTAGGCGAGTCCAAAACTAGACGGCAGAGGTTTAAGTGAGAGAGGAAAGATTGAAAAGGGACTTAAGGGGTAACTTTTTCACACAGAGGGTGGTGCATGTATGGAATGAGGCTGGTATAATTACTAAACTTCAAAGGCTTCTGGATGGGCCAAAAAATGTGATGCTGAAAAAGCACAGCAGGTCAGGCAACATCCGAGGAGCTGGAGAGTCGACATTTTAGGCCTAAGCCCTTCATCTTTAATGGGAAGGGTTTAGAGGGATATAAGTCAAATGGTGGCAAATTGAACTAGATTAATTGAGGATATCTGGTCAACATGGACGAGTTGGACTGAACGGTCTGTTTCCATGCTGTAAAGCTCTATGAATCCATAATTGTTATGGATAGGAAGGCGATAATTGAGTCAATTTTGTCTGTGTGGGTTTTCTGAGTAAGAATTTGCCTTGATGTCAAACTCCTGTTTTTTTGCCAAAGTGCCTCCATTGTTTCCTTTTAAGCAACCATCCTACAAGCTTAACTGATGAGGCGATGAACTGCAAGCATTGACTAACATGTGGAATGTGGTACTGTTGCAATCCCTGAGACACAGTTGAAGGAAGGGCAAGACTGCAAGTTCAACATTCCAGGATGTAGAACTGTCAGGCAGGATGGGAGGGAGCATTGCATTGCTGGTTATGAGAATCATCACCGCAGCAATGACAGAACTTCATTGAGAGCATTCAAGAGGATACTGGATAATTATTTCATTTGAAATGACGTGCAAATGTATGGGGACAAAAGCAGGAGTTTCGGACCAGGACACAGTGCTAAATTAACAAGCTTGTGTAGAGAAAATGGAACAAATGGCTTCCTTCTGCCTTGTCATAATTCTTTGATTTTGGGATTCTACACATAGATAGGGTCGATAGCCAACAGCTTTTCTCCAGTGGTGGGGAGTCTAAAGCATAGGTTTATGAGAGAGGAGAGATACAAAAGGGTCCAGAGGGGCAATTTTATTCACAGAAGGTGGTGAGTGTCTGGAATAAGCTGCCAGATATAGGGGATGGTGGAGGCGAGTGCAATTTTGTCATTTAAGAAACATTTAGACAGGTACATAGAGGGGGTAGGAATGGAGGGATATGCTCCAAATGCAGGCAAATGAAACGAGATTAACTGTGAAACCGGGGAAGGGCGGTGGCATGGGAAAGTTAGGCCAAAGGGCCTGTTTCCATGCTGTGGACCTCAATGATTCTATGACTCAGCCCTCTTCAATGCCTCGAGAGAATCAGCTTCCAGATCAGTTCCAGACAGTTCATTCCAAAGCCAAACTCCACACTGCCTGTTGAAGTATTTTTCCACCTTGCATTTGTTTCTTTTTTACAAAATGCTTTAAATCTGTGCCGTCTGATACTCAATCCTTTTTATGAGCGGGAGCAGGTGCTCTCTATTCAGCCCACTCAGGATTTTGAAAACTTCTACCGTATCTCCTCTCAGCCTTCTTCTCTCCAAGAAGAATGGTGTCATGGTTGCCAGTTGCAAAGGGAAGCATGTGTGAACTCTTCAATCCAGTATGCTTAGGAACAACTCATTCCTGAACACCAGAACATTCAGGAATTTTGAATAATATTTGGCTGCTTGAATACACCAGTGTGGACCACTGAAGATATAGGTATTTATCAAAAATGTCAAACAGTAAGAAAACACTATCAAGCAAAAATAAAAATTGTTCCGCCTGTCCAAATATTGTGTCTGAAAAATGTGGTGCTGGAAAAACACAGCAGGCCAGGCAGCATCCGAGGAGCAGGAGAATCGACGTTTCGGGCATAAGTATTCCTGAAGAAGTGCTTATGCCCGAATAGTTGATTCTCCTGCTTCTCGGATGATGCCTGGCCTGCTTTGCTTTTCCAGCACCACAATTTTCAACTCTAGTCTCCAGCATCTGCAGTCCTCACTTTCTCCAAATATTGTGTCTTCCATGTTTGCCCCCCCCACCTCAAAATGATGCCTATGACATTGAGGAAGTGAATCATTCTGCAGAAAAACAATACTTTGAGATACCTGTTATTTCCTCCAGACAGGAGATGTAACAGAGAAATTGTAATAATCTTGATTCTGCTTTTGTTTCAGTTTTCAGATTGATATGAGAAGCTTGAAATTCCACATTAGCTTTCTCTCCAAAAGGATACCAAACGAATGATTTATCCAGCAGCTTAGTTGTTACTTCTTGCAGACTTCAAAAGTGTGCTCTCTCGATGTTAATAGCTTTCAAACCGACTCCAAACAATTAATTTTCACACAACAGATATCGATTTGTTTTCAACTTCTGTTAAAAATGTTCCTGTTGAAACACTGTTAGTTTATTTCCTTCCATCAATTAACTGATTGAAATGATGCAAATTATTTTTACCCGGAGGGTTCTGAACTTCTGTAATTCTCTGCCACAGAGATCAGTCTTGGAGTATGTTTAAGTTAGAGATTGATAGATTTCTGATTATCAGTGGTGTGCAGGATTATGTGGATTGAGTGGGTAAAAGTCTTTGAAGTATTGGCTTAACATTGGAAGCAGAACATAATGCACTCCCTCCCTGTGGGGTAAGTTTGCAAGAAGAAAATGTAAAGGAAGGGGATGAGATTTCTAAGAGAAAGAGGGCATGGAGAGGTTGGGTAGATGAGCAAGAGGAATGGGCAAAAAAGCTGGAAACATTGAACAGATCAGCGCAATCTTGGTGCCAACGAAATTCACAGACACCTCATACCATCTCAAGAGCTCAGGTGGGAAAAGACAAGTTGGGGATTTGGGGAGGTTGATGGGGGCAGTGGAGAAAGAAGTCAGGTTTCTGTCTGCTCAGGCCATCCTCCAGCAATGGGCTATTTCTCAGGATTGAGTGGAGCATATTGAGCTTGAACTGATCCAAGCAGACCTGGTGAATTATGGCACCAGGAGCATTGCCACGATTGGAAATTGCTGCCAGGTTGTAAATGGATGAAAAAACTGAAGTGTTCTTGGTGTTTTGAAAGTAATGTTATTTGGCCATGACGTCCCGAGTGTGCTTGCTTTTACAGACATTTTATTCTAGAGTATTTCCAATGTAATTTCCTCCGACCATTCCTTTCTGAAATCCCCATGCTGGTCACTCTCAATTTTTGAAATCCCCTTTACATGACAATCCTGTTCATCAATAACCTCTCAGTTCCATTGATTAATGTTGATTTTCATCTGTGGTCATACTTCCACAGCTCACATTGATCAATTGTGCCATGTCAAAATGCATGCAGAGAAAGGTATTATTTTTCTTCCTGTGGCTTTGAGCTGATTCAAATAAAATTACTGCAATTTTTTTAATGCTGATAAGCTGAAAATATCGTGGATGTCATCTCAAAGAAGCTTGGCATCCGATTTCATCTTTCAGCTCAGACATTCATTTTTTTTTCTCCTGACAGGTCTTAACTCCACTTAAAACTCAAATCAATCCGAGATTAAATGTTGAATCATTTGGAGACTCTTTGAACCCTCCCCCTCATACATTCCTCATCAGAGGCGATAAAAATCCTGAAATCTGACAGGCAGCATTACTCTTTTCCTTTGGGCTCCCACTGTTTTCACATCATTCCATCCTTTTTCATTCAGCAAAGTTTGCTTCATTTTTCTTGTCAATGCCAGACCAACATCTTCTGCTCTCCATTTTTATGGCCCTGAAACTAAACCTTGACTTTGAGAACTTGCATATATCTAGTGCCCTCAATATGAAGAAACTTTATCATAATATAAAGCCCACACAAGGCATTGGTACAGCCACATTTGGAGTACGGCACACAATTTTGGTTGTCCTGTTACAGGAATAATGTTGTTAAACTGGAAAGGGTGCAAAAGCAAATTACAAGGACGTTACTGAGACGGGAAAGTTTGAGTTATAAGGAGAGGATAGATAGGCTGGATCTTTCTTTTCCCTGGAGCATAGGAGGCTGAGGGTGACCTTATAGATGTTTATAAAATCACGAGGAGCATGGATAAGGTGAATAGCAAAGGTCTTTTCCCCAGAGTAGGGGGATCCAAACCTAAAGGGGAAAGATTTAAAAGGAACCTGAGGGGCAACATTTTTAGTCAGAAGGTGGTGTGTGTATGGAATGAACTGCCAGGGGAAGTGGTAGAGGCTGGTGCAAATTATAACATTTAATCAACATTTGGACAGGAAAGGTTTAGAACGATAGCAGGCAAATGGGACTAGTTCAGTTTAGGAAACCTGGTCAGTATGGATGAGTTGGACTGAAGGGCCTGTTTCTGTGCTTTGTGACTCTATCACTCCATAAATCCAACTCCCCAAGGGTCTTCACAGGAATGTTTTTGAGCTGCAAAAATATTAGAGCAAATACTCAAAAGACTTGGTCATAGATTTTGTTTTCAAGGAGAAATGAGAAGCGGAGAGTTTTCTGGAGTAAACTCCAGAGTTTAGGGGTGAGATGCTGAAAATCCAGCCACTGATGATGTAACAGGGTTATGAGGGGTCATGGAGATGGCCAGAGTCACATGAATGGGGCAAGGAGAGAAGCCCAGAGTTGCATCTCATGTTGTATCCTTTCTTTTCATTTTTGAGCACAGTGCTGGGGACCTGAGGCAGACTTCCCTCCCAGCCCACCTCAGCCATGCCTTGATAGCCTCATCTTGCTTCCAATTCAGCCCCCTCCCCTCCACTGACTCCCAACCAAAAGAAGGGAGTGTGGGGCAGCCACTTTTAAATGGCAGGTTACTTTCATCTCTGTCCTGGGGATGAAAATCAGCGCTAAATTTCAATTGTAGATTCTTTTTTATGATCATTTGACATCCCACTGAGCTGGGATTTGAACACATGGTCCTCGGGTATTAGCCTGAGTTTTCCAGTTTCTACCAAAGTGACTTTATCACAGCAGCACTCTTTCCCTTGGCTACAATTGGCACCTTAGTTCCCAAACCAGACTGTGACACATGCCTGTTGGAGTATGCAGTGGAAATGAATGTAAAGGGCTGGAGAATATAATTCCACAAAAATGACATCTAATCCCCATGAGTGCCAATCCCCACACTTTAAAACAGGCTCACCTTATCAGCATTGTATCTATTCAGTACCTACTTACACAAGCTATTTCACTGGATAATGTAAACAAATTCTGTAAAAATGTGATCCCTTACTTCCAGTTCCTCCACTCCACCTGCTCCCAAGAGTAATTCCACTTCACAACATCCCAGATGACCTCTTATTTCAGAGACCGCAATTTCCCCTCCTGCATGATAACAATGCCCTCCAGCACATCTCCTCCAATTCCTGCATCTTTGCCCTTGAACCCCGTCCCTCCAACCGCAACAAGGATAGAACCCCCGGTCCTCACTTTCCACCACATACAATGCATCATCCTCCGCCAGTTCCATTATCAAAGAGATATTTCCCTCCCCACCCCTATCTGCATTTCGGAGAGATAATTCCCTCCGTGATTCCCTTCTTAGGGCCACACCTCCACCAACCCACTTTCCACATCCAACACCTCCCCTTGCCACTGCAAGAGGTGTAAAACCTGCACCCACATCTCCTTCCTCACCTCTATCCAAGGTCCTGAAGGATCATTTCTTATCTGGCGGAGATTTTCCTGCACATCCATCCATTTCGTCGACTGCAGTTGGTGCTCTCGATGTGGTCTCCTCTACACTGGGGAGGTAGGAGGCCAACTCGCAGAGTGGTTTAGGTAACATCTCTGGGACACATGTACCAAACAACTCCACTGCCGTGTGGCCAACCACTTCAATATCCACTCCCACTCGCCCAAGGACATGCAAGTCCTGGGCCTTGTCTACTGTCAAATCCAAGCCACCCGACAACTGGAGGAATAACGCCTCATCTTTCACCTTGGGAACCTTCAACTACCTGGTATCAATGTCGATTTCACCCCCCACCTCATCTCAGATCAACTCTCCAATTCGGTACAGCCGTCTTGAACTGACCTACCTGTCCATTTTCCTTCCCACCCACCCTACTGAACTATCACAATTATTTTCCACTTATCACCTTCACCTTCCCAGCTACCTCTACGCCAGCTCCAGCCCCCCGCCCCCACTTATTTCTCAGCCCCCTTCCCCTCCACATTCCTGATGAAGAGCTTATGCCCAAAACATTGGCCCTTCTGCTTCTCAGATGCTGCCTGACCTGCTTTGCTTTTCCAGCTGCACACTTTTTGACTCAGTCAAAATTTTGCAAATTTTGGTAATGTTTAAATGGGAAGTGTTTACAAATTCAGGAGCTCACTATTAAACGTGATTTAAGGTTATTTGTTCCAAAGGGAAATTTTTTTGTGTAAGAAATCAACTCCCCAAATTCCTCAAAGGACAGGTTTGAAGAAGTGTGATTCAAAAGGTTTCTCTCTCCACAAATGCTGTCAGACCTGCTGAGTTTCTCCAGCATTCTCTGGTTTTGTTTCAGATTTCCAACATCTGCTGTATTTTGCTTTAATTTTGCCTCAAAAGATATGATTCATTTTGCAGAAATGATGAGATTTAGATTTGGAATTGAATAGTATTGCTTAATATGTGGTCTGGAATAAGCACCCATCATATTCTGATAATGATCTATTTATTACGATTATTTTCCAATTTCAGTTTAATTAGGTCTCAATGCAGCATTTGCTTTCCTAATAGAATAGAACATTAACCACAGTAAATCAGAATTTGTTCTATTATTCAGGCAGGATTAGATAGTCTCAGCAGAGAACGTCTTTTTATCAAATTTTCCAAATTGTCAATGGATGAATTTAAATACTTTTCAATGGGATTTTATCCTGACAATGTAGAGATTACAGCCAAATAAATCCATTAACAATTTCAGAAAACAATTCCCGAGTTAATACCTATTGTGCTGAGAAATGGAATTATTAAAAAGGAGATTGTTCTCAGACCGACTTGAATTAAATAAATAGCCTTCAGAGATGCAAGAGATTGTTTCAAGAGACCGAAAGCATTGCATTTATTTGATTCATTTTTTACAAAAAAAAACTCCACCTTTGAATATTTCCTGGTAATAATACTGATCTTTCAGCAGTGCATTCTGGTGAATAACTTTGTATGTTATGTCAAGCATGGGGCAAACTGCCTAAACAGAAAGGGATAGATATCATTTTCCTATCTAACTGCAAAGGAAAGTGGAGACACTAAATCGCTTTCTCCTTTGTTTTGTTTTAATCACTCATGAGAGATAAACTCCAGCTCTGATTTTGCCCAGCTCTGATTGCCCTGGGGAAAGTGCTGGTGAACTGCCATCTTGAACCGATTTGTGGTCTGGGTGAACCCATAGTGTCATAGAGTCATGGAGTACAGAAGTGGCCCTTTCACCCATTGAGTCTGTGCTGACCTATCTACGTTCATCCCACTTTCAGGCACTTGATCCATTGCCTTGAATGTTATATGCTCATTAAGTGCTCACCCACCTACCTTTTGATGTTTGCGAGGTTTTCCACCTCCCAACAATGCATTCCAGATTTCTACCACCCACTGGGTTAAAAAACCTTTCCTCAAACCTCCTCTAAACCTTTTTAAAATTATACCACCTCATTATTGTCTCTTTGACTAAAGGGAACAGTGGTTTCCTATCTACCCTGTCCATGTTCCTCATAATCTCTTGTACCACAATCAGCTCTCCCTCAGCCTTCTCTGCTCTGAAGGAAACACAAAGAAAAGCTTCTGCATTTGATATGTTTAAGAAAAGCTTATCCAGTGCTTGTGCCAGTTTATCTAAAAGAATCAAGCAACAGTGTGTAATGAAAAAGCTGGTGTAAAGGTACGAATAGAGCCTTCTGAATCATTTCCCGTGCACACTTTCTGAGCGGGCAACCTTTTCTGGGTGACCCACCAGGAGAAGTTGGTGTTTATTTTTTCGTTTTGCCCAGCCCCACTCAAATCAAAGGGTGTGTGTGTGTCTGTATGTGTGTCCATGTGTGTGCATGTGCATTTGTGTGTATCTGTGCCTGTGTGCGCGTGCGTGTGTGTCCGTGTGTTTTTGAATGTATGTGTATGTGTTTTTGTGTGTGGTGTATGTCTGTGTTTATGTATGTGTGTTTTGTGCATGTATGTTCATGTGCCGCAGGCTAACCAGAACAAATTATTCAACAAAACCATCTGAAGTGAATGTCCCCAACCCAGGAAAGGACTGAGGAACTTGAGGGGTTGACCTCAAATTCCCTTCATTTTTCTCATTATTATTAGAAGTATGGGTTTTTGTCTCAATTTGCAACATAAATACTAATTTCAAGAGCAAATGCACACAACACCTGTCCTGTTCCGTGTCCCTGATTTTGAAATGGCTGCGATGTGCAAACTCCTTTTCAGTAATGATCCCACTGGACTTTTCTGGATGCCTTGTGTCAGGCGTGCTGATCATGTCGTCCAACACAACTGACTGACTTTAACCAATGCTTTGGAGCTGGGAAGGTGGTCTGAGAGAAGATCCTGACATTGGAGATCTGAACTAGTGCACTTGCAGCATTTTGTAAAGCATCACTGATAGAGCTGAAAACACTTGTGCCTTGTGGACTTGTGGCTTTCACTGGTGGGCCAGAGCACACTATTGTACCGTGATAAGATGAGAAATGTGCCACAACATTACCAGGAAGCCTCACCTCTTGTCCCAAATGTCAAAAATGCATCTGTACTTCTGATCTCCTCTACAGCCTCAGTATCAACTGTTGAAGGAAGTGTCTGCTGACACCAGGGACCCTATTGACTGCAAATGCTCAAGAGTCCAGAGATGCCCACATGCAGAGAACACCCATTCATGGACTTCTGATACTGCATGTGCATTGACCTGTGATGCTGTGCATGCAATATGGAAAAGGTAGATGAGCATGGAATTGTTTGTCTCAGTGAAGTGTACCTTGATACCAAATAGGTTGGGAACTCTTGCTGTAGACCATGAGCTGGATGCTGGGTTCAGGATTTCAGCATCAAACACTCCGTTGCTCAGATGGCTGAAGGCTGCACTGGCGCACTGGACAACTTAATATTCGTGGAGATAAGTAACCTTATCTAAAATCTCAGATACTTGTTAAATGAATCAAACCACAGGGTTTAAAATGAAATAATGTTATAACACACAAATCAAGGAATGTGAATGCTAATAATCACATTCTATTTGAGATAATGTTATGTTAAAGTCATTAAAAGTACAATGAAGACAGTCACTTGTACTTTAAACCAAGCTTCTCAACTCAGGTTCCTTCCACACCCACGTGGCATACAAACTTAATAAACTCAAGTAGGTCATGATCAGAAATTGGAGAGTAATCACTTTGTTTGAGGTCTGTTTCTGTTGGTTCTTACAGCTTTGATATTTCTTGAATTCTCTACTGATATCCAGTTACGTTGTCCCTTCAAATATTGTCCACCTGTCCCACTAGTGTATACTTCCTTTCAATACTGAGTTAAAAATCACACAACAGCAGGTTATAGTCCAAGAGGTTTACATAGAACATAGAACATAGAAGAATACAGCGCAGTACAGGCCCTTGGGCCCTCGATGTTGCGCCGATCCAAGCCCACCTAAACTACACTAACCCACTATCCTCCATATACCTATCCAATGCCCTCTTAAATGCCCATAAAGAGGGAGAGTCCACCACTGTTACTGGCAGGGCATTCCATGAACTAACGACTCGCTGAGTGAAGAACCTACCCCTAAGAGTGAAGAAAAGTTTAATGCTGAGAGGGTTGAGTTGTCTGGAAATCATTTCACAGATGTCTTTAATGTAAAGTAATGTGGCTAGGGTTTCTGCAGACGTTGTATCTGCGAGTGTCAGTTTGTTGATGTGAAATCGTCACACTGGGTTTATTGGGTAGGCAAAAGTGAGGACTGCAGATGCTGGAAACCAGAGTTTAGATTAGAGTGGTGCTGGAAAAGCACAGCAGGTCAGGCAGCATCTGACGAGCAGGAAAATCAATGTTTCGGGCAAAAGCCCTTCATCAGGAAATGACTTGACTCTAATCTCCAGCATCTGCAGTACCCACTTTCACCTGTCCAATGGTAGCAGCCACTCTCTCATCTAGGTGTTCATCTTACGTGAGGTTTGATACTGCTCTTGGGTTTGTCATTGATATGGGCCCTCCTGCCTCTGCCATTGTTTTAACCAATGTATTACCAGTGATAGGGCACAGGGTTCTCTGACTTAATTTGGGGATATACTGAGTGAAAGAGGTAAAAGAGTCATTAGTGGTATAATGTTCAGATGCAGGTTGTCCACACTCTGATACTCCAGTGAAACAAATGGCACTCCATTAATGAGGACCACCTCTCTGTCATTCATTTAGCTTCAGCCTTAGCAGACAACTAACTTGGTGAGGGACCAGCACATTCCATCAAAAATGGAGTATCCACTGTGGCTGACCCTGACCCAGCCAATCATTCAACTTCTCATTGCATTCAATATAAACCAGTCAGTACAGATGGTGAAACAATGTCTCTACCTCCCACAGTACCTTCAGAAGTTGCACAAATAATCGTTTGCCTTTGGCCAGTATTCACCTCTTTCAGTCATTGTTGCTAACTTTAGCATCATTAAGATACCAATGTTAATTTACAAGAACAAATGGCCTGGTGAAAGTTGCCTTTGACCAGCATCTGACCCTGAAGCACCTGGACTCTGTTTGCATTGTAAATGGACAATGGAGTGATTGCAAATGAAACGTAGCTGGGAGTTTGGCAAATGGCTATTTCATGTATCTGCCCTTTCAATGTCTCAGAATCCAACAGATGTGGATCCTGTGATTTCATCCACCTAACTGACTGCTCCCACCTTGGGTGTTCACCCAGCCACTTCCCAGTTGCATTGCAACAGCAAGTGGTGGCAGAAAGCACAGCTTATGGTGGACACTGGGCACCACCTGGTTACCAAGTGCCCTCCCAGAGCAGGCAGCTGGCACATCACAGTAAGTCGCCCCCATCCCTAGATGTATCCCTAATGGCAACTGCCTGACTGTGCATCTGTAGTGAAGAGCACATCAACGTGGCAGTTCTGAAAGGTTTTAGCTCAGGCTGAAACACCAACACGCTAAGTGGCACAGCATGGTATGGCATGACAAGGCATGGAGGCTGGGAACAAGCAGGTAGATGATAAGGGACTGAGCGCTGATCGAATAAGTAAACAGCCTGGAATTGCAGCTTTGTCTAACCTAAGGACTGGATGCCTATCTCTGTGAACCAAGTTTCCCTGCAGCAGCATTTCAGTCCTAGTTGCCAGCGTGTCCAATAATGCAGGTCTGTGCTTTATGACCCCCTGTAAGGGGTTCAGAGAGGTGTCATAATAGTAATGAAGAGTAGGCAGGTGTCGGATGCCAATGTCCATGGGTTATGGGTCCAGATGGCTGCCGCCTGGTTCATGCCTGTAGTGATTGGGATAAGGTCAGCCAGGTGGATCTCCTGGAATATGAGTTCTTTGATTGGACGAGATGAACCGCCCCAATCAGGGAGCCCTGGCTGACAGATATAAATAGGAGTGTCAGGGGTTCTGCTCAACAGAGTCGGCTCTGAGCTAGCAGGGTCAGTGTCACGTGCTATGTGCATGTAAATAAAGGGTGGTTTGGTGCCTTTGTAGAGTTATTTCAGTGGCAGTGAGAAATAAACACACCCCTGGAGAGATTCGCTCGCAGCAGTCGTCTTTGAGTTGGGGTAAGCATTACTGGCATCATGCCGCAATTTGGGAAGCTTGACTCATTCGATCCTGCCGATGAAGACTGACCCCAGTAGCTGGGAAGAATGTGTTATTTTTCCAAGCAAATTACATTGTAGCAGACAAAACACAACGAGTAATTCTCCTGACAGCTTGTGGACCTGCAGCTCTTTCGGTTATTTGGAGCCTGACTTTTCCTGAGGCACCAGATACTAAAACCTTTCAAGAGTTGATGAATTTAGCTATGGAAGGTTACCTCTCCAGGCCTCAGCTAATTCTGAGATCCTGTCAGTTTTAGTCGACAGCTTGCGAACCAGGGGAATCCCCATTGGGATTTTTGATGAGATTAAGATGACTGGCAGAGGTATGTGACTTTGGTTTAACCCTAAGTG
This sequence comes from Chiloscyllium plagiosum, assembly GCF_004010195.1. Lineage (NCBI taxonomy): Eukaryota > Metazoa > Chordata > Chondrichthyes > Orectolobiformes > Hemiscylliidae > Chiloscyllium > Chiloscyllium plagiosum. Next base: position 9,137,328 of record NC_057725.1, read on the forward strand.
AGCTGCTGAGAGATTGTTTAGTATGTGGGATTAATGATGTAGTCAGGCAGAAGTGCCTATCAGCTGAAGCCCAACTGAACTCAGATCAGGCACTGCCAGGGTTGCAGGGTATTCTGATGGAAGTAGACACCCTCGCCCCTCTGACTGAGCTTGGGGAATACCACTTGAGTGAAGGGCAATTGCATTGCCTCACTCAGGACATATCCTGAACAGAGGGACTCTGGGTCAGTCCACAACAAAACTCCCTAAGAAAGCCAAGCCCTAGCCAAATGGTTAACTTTTTCTCAAGGATCAGGGCTGGCAAACCATTGTAGTTGCTGCTGGTAAGCGGATTCAAGATTGCAAAAGAATCCCACTAGGCCTGAATTGAGTAAGAGAATTTGTAGGCTGGTATCCAAGGGATACTGTTCATTCTTGGAGTCGTCTCTGACCTAGTTGGGTTAGTGTCATGCAGGTGTAAATAAAAGGTGTCTTGGTGACGGGATGCCAGCCTTCCTGGAGTTATTTGCATGACCTGACAGGTTGTTTGATCCTGATCAACACAGAGGATCCTCACAGCCAGCATTGAGCTGAAATCACCATGTACCTGCTCTGACTTCCACACCAAGAATTCTAAGTATCTAGTTTGTTCAACACGTTTAATAAGATATGAATCTGAATATTAAAGAGGTGAGTTGCAGTGTTAATGAAGTTTTTAACAAATTACAATCGCCCAAATTGTCAGCTTAATGCTGCCTAGTGAGAATTCCTGCCATAGCCCACATATAAGATGATGCCCACTGATATTTTTCTACTGAGTGCTGTGATGCCACATTATGCAGTAATGTAACCAGTGGTATAGTGGATGAGACTAGCAGCCACTTAGAGTTCCATTTGCAGCATGTAATGTGAAGGAGCATTTTCCTGTAACAACAGTTGCTGAACTTTTCTATCATAGAATGCCTGATGAGCAGTCCTGCTTTAGGTCTTCAGATAAATAGATCCTTCATCCATTTAGCAGTGAGATTGGTAAGCGTGTGCAATTAAATGCAAAATGCAGTGATAACGTCTCTGGACTAGCAATCCAGACCCTAGGGGTCATAGGTTCAAATACTTTTCATGGTGAAATTTGAATTCCATAAAATCTTAGAATTGAATTCAAGTTTGCTGGCAATCATGTGACCATTCTCAATTGTCATAAAAAACACAATGTGGTTCACTTATGTCCTTTTGGGAAGGAAATCTGCAGTCCTTATCTGCTCTGGCCTGCAAGCGACTTCAGAACCACAGCAATGTGGCTAGCCTTATCTGCCCTCTGTACTGGTCCAGCAAGATATTCTGTTGTATCAAAACCACTATGAAGCCAGTCAGACCACCCGGCATTGAGCTAAGCAGTATAAACAACAATGGAAAACACAGTCCTGTTCATCCCGCAGCATTCTCCTTACGAACATCTTGAGGCTTATGCCAGAATTAGGAGAGTTGTCCCACAGACGAGTCAAACCATAGCCTGATATGGTCATACTCATGCAATCATACCCTGCAGACAATATCCCAGGAACCACAATCTTCATTCCTGGGTATTTCCTGTCCCACTGGCAGGACAGACTAGCCAGAGGAGGTGACACTGTGGTATACAGTCAGGAAAGAGTTGCCCTGGGAGTCCTCAACATTGAATCCAAGCTCCCTCGGGTTCCTCTCCTTCACGCTTTTAAGGGGGAAAAAAACTAACCCAGCTAAGCTTCCACTAACTGCTTCCGGGTCTCGGCTGCCCCTCTGCTTGCCGTCACTTCCTCTGCTGCTCCCGCTCTTTCTGTGAAGGAGAGAGAAAACAAAACACCGATGCCCGCTACAGGTAAGTAATTTTGAAAAAAACTCTTACCTTAGCTGTAGTCTCCCGGGTTCACCTCAACTCGGCCGCTGCTCCCACTCAAAATGGAGTTTATTTGGAAGCACAGGCTTTCAGAGGAGCAGTGCCCCGAAAGCTAGTGCTTCCAATTAAACCTGTTGGGCTATAACCTGCTGTTGTGTGATTTTTTAACTTTATACACCCCAGTCCAATATTGGCATCTCCAAATCCTTTAAATACAGATATCATTAACATGTAACCACTAAAACTCCACTGGTGGCCATATTATTTAGTTCTGGAGTCTTGGATTTAACATTTGTGCTCTCTTTCTGCAGCTTGGCTATCTCAGAAGTTTAACTTTTGTTAAAAATGGCAAATATTACTTAAAATAGAATTAGCCAGCTGTATTTAATAAAATCATCCTGTAACAATGGATCATACAAACAGTTTTAAAATTAATTGACATGGATTGAAGGTGGGGCAGTCTGCACATGCGTTGGTGCTGACATCACAGCACACAGAACATGGGAATGTCAACAGTGCATGCACATCCTCATTGTGAGGCGTGGCTCCACCAGGCAATGTCACATGCCCTGACTGCACATGTGCTTCTAGCCATTTTGGCATTTGAAGGAATTGCTCTGGTGACAATATGGCTCCTATACCAACATCACATCAATGGTTTATCTTAACTGGTTTGTTGAAATTCAGAGTAGCCAAAACAGGCTCCAAGCAGACTTCAAAAAGGTACTATGACCCCCAGTAATTAAAAAAAAAGGTTTCTCTTCAAAAGCACAGAGTCTATGGCGGCTGTTGTTGATGAGTCTAAACCTATTTATTAGCCAGATTGGTATGATCTGCTCCATTATCAGAAACGTTGCAAATGGGACTATACATTTTTGAATTACTACTCTCAGTCTTATAACAGAGTGAAGATTATTGATCGGGCAGATGAACATGGTTGAATCGAGAATGCTTTGCTGAAAATCTCTTTCAGTAATGCCATACGGTTACAATGACTGACAGATCTCTAACAACTACAACAATCTCTCTTTGTGGCAGTTGAGAATCTAACCATTGGGGATTTTTCTGAGTTCATCTCTGCTGACCTCAGTGTTTTCAAGGCTGCTTATTGTCATGCTCAGTTGGATGTTCCTTTGATGTCAAGGGCAGTCACTCTCACCTTTCCTTTCCAATCAATGTCTGCATTCAGGCCTGGATTATAACTGGAAAATAGATGGGAAATTATAGGTTATGTGAGTTGTCATTATCACAATATTTTCTGAGTTACCGAGGTGGTGATATTATACTGAATTTGTATCATGAGCAACAAGGGACTTTCTGCTGCTGTGAGCTAATGAACTACCCTTTCATTCATGAAACCTGGAACTAGTTCCTGCTCAGATATATACAAAGACTGTGAGGATCACAATTAACTTGATTTCCTGAACCTAGTTCTAATAGATCAAACTATCTGCAAATTGTAACAAAAGCAAAACACCATGAATTCTAGAGATCTGCAAGAGGAGCAGACATTGCTGGAGAAGACACTTTATGTTGGACTCAAAACATTTTCTCTGATTTTCACTTCAGAAATCTCATCAGGCCAGTTTCTCCAGCATTTTCTGTTTTTATTCCATGTAATATGATGAAAAGTATGTCAAAACTATACATATATTAACTTTTTTTTTTCAGAAGTTTGGATTCAAAAAGGCATTTGTGTGTGGGTTACTTTTGCCAAGGGTTTAATAATTCCTTACATAGAAAGCAGTATGAGACAGCTCAGGGAAAGCTCAGTTACCTTGATGTGAAAGCTTCAGCTTGTGAAAATTTCATTAGAAATTGGCAGATTATTAAAAACTGGAGAAGTCTGAGCTTTCAGCTTTATATGAATTCGTGTAAGAAGACTTCACAGCTCACTGTTTGGAAAGTAGCAGTTCAGTCAAAGCTAAAGATTCGATATAGATGGATGATTTCTTGGGATTTGAATCTTTGTAAAGTGATGGTGTTGGAGTATAGATGAGACTCTACTTTGTGTTGTGTTTCAAACTGAGTTCTATATTTAGGTAGCTTGGTCTGTTCGCTTCTGTTGCATTTCTCTTTTACTGTTTTTAAAAAAGTCTGAAGCCTTGTGCACCACTGTTTCAGAGAACAATCATAATTTTAATTTAAAGAATATCTATCAAGCCAGACTTCACTCTGAGATTCTACAATTTCCATAGTAACATAAGCTAGGATCAAAACCCTATAAATTATGATTGCCAACCACAGTGAACCCCAGACTGCAATAAATAATAAGCATCACATTGGAAAAGTATGAAGGAATTCATTTCTGGTAGCATTATATCATTAAAGTATTGCAGAAGTTTGACTTGAGCCATGCTGGATGTTTCCCAGGACTGTCCAATGCTGGACCTGATGTTAGGAACACTAACTGCAAATTATTTATTACCAGTAGCGAGTGTGATCACCAACAATATTTAAACTCAGTTTCAGTAGTGACCACCTCCATATTTACTATAATACCAGAATCCCTGAAATGATTCTATTGTGATGTTGCTTGGCAGAAACAAACCTGAATTTTCCACTCTTGAATCAATTCCCAGTTCTGCAAACCTGACTCAGAAGAATGTGCCCTGAATCTTCTAGACTTTGCAAAAGAATGGGTGTTAATGAGAGTCAAACCTACTGCCCCGCAACACCCCCACCAAAACAGCACAGATACAGCCGCAGGGTCTGTCAGGTGAGAAGGTGGCCTGTGTGGATGGTTCTATACTCCAGCATTTGCAAGGCAAACATTAAACGACAGAAAACTCTTTATCCCACAACCCTCACACCTCCTCACTTCCCAGCACACATACCTCCTCTGTCCTATCCATGCCAGTTTCTGCTCCCCTGGCATGATGCCCCACACCATCAACACCAATCAATGCTCCTGTCCCCATCCTTATGCCTCTGTATAGCCTGAGGCCAACTTAATGCCAACTCCTGCCTGCCTATGCCCATCAACCACCACCCTTCGTTTTATACTTTCCATTTCAAATCACCAAATCCCCCTGCCACCCCGGGAAAATCTCAGGGCCAACGTGAAATTAAGTAAAGTTCCAAATGTGTATTAATGAATCAACTATTTTTGAAAATAATCTCTGATGCAGACTGATTCATTACATTTAAATTCTCTTAATGCCTTATAAAACAAGCATTTGTATTCATAACCCAACATCAAAGACTTTATAACCACTTGTAGCTGTCAGTCCAACTGTGAAGTGACAGGCACCACACTGTGTAAATATAAGCTGTGAAATTATTCAAGCAGCACCATTCCTATAATGATAGCCCGCAGACTTATGTTAACAGACAGAGTGAAATAGCATGAGCTTTTTTTTTAAAAGAGCAGTCTCGTGTTTTTTTAACTTTAAGCAACAGGAGTTTTAAATCAAAATCAGAAATTGCTGGAAAAATTCAGCAGGTTTGGCAGCACCTATGGAGAGAAAGCAGAGTTCAGATTTTAGAGCCAGTGACTGATTGTTGTGAGGAAAATGTTGGTACCTATGCTGAAGGGTGGGATGAGGTTTGGGAGAGGGGTTAACAGCAGATGGAGATGGAGCCCAGAGAGAGAGAGAAAAACAACTGGGTAGACAGAGGAGTGGGTAAAGGTTAGCCTGGGAGAAGGGTTTTTTTGTTGTTGTTCAGAAGACTTAAATGCCTTGACAGCTTGACTGTTCCAATTAGTTTATTTTTCCACTTTTTGTCCACATTCACATCTACTTTCAATTATCTATGATCTCCCTCAGACGTACCTCTCCCCACCCAACAGTGTCCATTGACTTTCCTAAAATACTACCTTCCCACTCCAAAGGGGGACCACATCACTCCAAATATTTATATTGAGTTAAAATCTTCTCCTGAAATGTATATTGCCAAATGTCGTGTTTTGGAGGTTACATCTGTGAAAATTGGATCTTATTGATGCCAACTACACTTTGAAATGCATGGCTGCTTCCATAAATGACAGATGTGTAACCAGAGCAAAGATCGATTCCTGTGACTTGGTGAAATTGCTGGGTGCTGGGTTTAGAGTCACTACATTTTAGAATGGGGCTCCAGTAACATTTTGGTTAAACTGGAGACCTTCTCTGTGCCTCTGACAATCAATACAGACCATCCATTCGAAAAGTGGTCATGATGAGAAATGATTGCACACATATTAAATAAATCATGAAATGAGCAGACTGTAATTTTCACAACAAAATGGAAAATGCATCTATATTCGACCTGAGTCAAATGTGATTTTTCTGAGTAAGTTTGTTTCCACGATTAAGATGTGGAGGTGCCGCTGTTGGATTGGGGTGGACAAAGTCAGAGGTCACATGACATCTGGTTATCTCAGCAAACAGTATTTCAACACCATGTCAAACATCAAAAACTGTAAGTACAGCAAACTTTTATATACCCCCTCCATAACAAGCACTCCTAAAACATTCCAGAAAATTCCCCCGGCCTCTGGAACTACTCAGACACTATTAGCCATGCAGCTGCTGCCTCTACCATCCCGATGGTGATGGATGATGTCACTTCCGCCCCCATCATGGCCACTTCCGCCCCCCCCCCCCCCCCCACTCCCCCCCCCCCCCCCCCACCATTTAGGCGGGGCCGTGATGGAGCAGCATCATGATGGAGGGTCGAGTGGGTTTGGGAAGTGGGGCATCACCATAACACCCACTCCAGTTACTGGCTCCGACCCCACTCCCAGTTCCACACCCACACCAGATCCCAGCTCCCAGCCCTGCCGAGTTTTCACCATTCCTCCAGACCTCCCCCTCACTGAGGACGAATGATCAGTCCTCAGCAAAGGACTCACCTTCATCCCCCTCCGTCCCCGCATCAATGAATTTAATACACGCCGTGACATCGAACACTTCTTCCGTCGCCTCCGCCTCCGAGCTTACTTTCACAATCAGGACTCCCGCCCACCTTCCGAGGACCCCTTCACCCACCTCCAACACACTGCATCCACCTGGACACCCCGCGCTGGCCTATTACCCACCCTCGATCTCTTCATTTCCAACTGCCGCCGGGACATTAACCGCCTCAAACTGTCTACCCCCCTACCCCACTCCAACCTCTCACCCTCACAACGCGCAGCCCTCCACTCCCTCTGCTCAAATCCCAGCCTCACCATCAAACCAACGGATAAATGGGGTGCAGTGGTAGTTTGGTGCACCGGCCTCTACACCGCTGAAGCCAGACGCCAACTCGAGGACACCTCCTCCTATCGTCCCCTCAACCATGACCCCACACCCCATCACCAAAACAAGATCTCCCAGACCATACAGAATCTCATCACCTCAGGAGATCTCCCACCCACAGCTTCCAACCTCATAGTCCGGAAACCCCACACCGCCGATTCTACCTCCTTCCCAAGATCCACAAGCCTGACCACCCTGGCCGACCGATTGTCTCAGCATGCTCCTGCCCCACCGAACTCATCTCCACCTACCTTGACACTGTCCTATCCCCCCTAGTCCAGGAACTCTGCACATACGTTCGAGACACCACCCACGTCCTCCACCTCTTCCAAGACTTCCGTTTCCCCGGTCCCCAATGCCTCATCTTCACCTTTTGCCTCATATCCAATCCCTCTACACCTCCATCCGCCATGACCAGGGCCTCCAAGCCCTCCCTTTCTTCCTCTCCCAACATCCCCAATAGTACCCTTCCACCGACACTCTCATTCGTTTGGCCGAACTGGTCCTCACCCTGAACAATTTCCCCTTCGAATCCTCCCACTTCCTCCAGACCAAAGGGTTAGCCATGGGCACCCATATGGGCCTTAGCTATGTCTGTCTCTTTGTTGGCTACGTAGAACAGTCCATCTTCTGTAGTTACACCGACACCACTCCTCACCTCTTCCTCCACTACACTGATGACTGCATTGGTGTCACCTCGTACTCCCGCGAGGAGGTTGAGCAATTTATCAACTTCACTAACACATTCCACACCAACCTTAAATCCATCTGGAATGTCTCTGACACCTCCCTCCCCTTCCTGGACCTCTCCATCTCCATTAATGATGACTGACTTAACACTGACATTTTTTACAAACCCACCAACTCCCACAGCTACCTGGATTATACCTCTTCCCACTCTATCTCCTGCAAAAACACTATCCCGTATTCCCAATTCCTCCGCCTCCGCAATATTTGCTCCCAGGAGGACCAGTTCCACCGCAGAACATACCAGATAGCATCCTTCTTTAGAGATTGCAATTTCTCTTCCCATGTGGTTGAAGATGCCCTCCAATGCATCTCGTCCACTCCCGCCCCTCTGCCCTCAAACTCCACCCCTCCAAACGTAACAAGGACAGAATCACCCTGGTGCTCACTTTCCACCTTACCAACCTTCACATAAACGACATCATCCGACATCCCACACATCAAACGGACCCCACCACCAGGGATATATTTCCCTCCCCACCCCTTTCCACCTTCCGCAAAGACCGTGACTACCTGGTCAGGTCCACGCCCTCCAACAACCCACCCTCCCTTCCTGGCACCCTCCCTTGCCACCGCAGGAATTGCAAAACCTGCGCCCACACCTCCCCCCTTACCTCCATCCAAGGCCCCAAAGGAGCCTTCCACATCCATCAAAGTTTTACCTGCACATCCACCATATAATTTATTGTATCCAATGCTCCCCATGTGGTCTGCTTTACATTAGGGAGACTGGACGCCTCCTAACAGAGCGCTTTAGGTAACATCTCCAGGACACCTGCACCAATCAACCCCACCACCCTGTGGCCCAACATTTCAACTCCCCCTCCCACTCTGCCGAGGACATGCAGGTCCTGGGCCTCCTTCACCGCCGCCCCCTCACCACCCGGCACCTGGTGGAAGAACGCCTCATCTTCCGCCTCGGAACACTTCAACCCCATGGCATCAATGTGGACTTCACCAGTTTCCTCACTTCCCCTTCCCCCACCTCACCCCAGCACCAACTTTCCAGCTCAGCAACGCCCTCATGACCTGTCCTACCTGCCTATCTTCCTTTCCACCCTCCTCCCCAACCTATCACCTTCATCCCCACTCCCATTCACCCATTGTACTCAATGCTACTTTCTCCCCACTCCCACCCTCCTCTCATTTATCTCTCCACTCTACAGGCTCTCTGCCTTTATTCCTGATGAAGGGCTTTTGCCCGAAACATTGATTTTCCTGCTCCTCGGATGCTGCCTGACCTGCTGTGCTTTTCCAGCACCACTTTAATCTCGAACCTGGTTATAGTCCAACAGACTTATTTGAAATCACAAGCTTTCAGGCCGCTGCCCCTTCTCAGGTGAAGCTCCAAAAGCTTGCAATTTCAAATAAACCTGTTGGACTATAACCTGGTGTCATGTGACTTTTGACTTTGTACATTATGAAGAGCATTCATTAAATGGGTATTCTGAGTTTACACAAACAGCTGCAAATGATTGATAGTCCAAACACATCTCTGCAGGAGTTTCTCAGAGTGGTGTCTGAGGCCCAACCATCTTGCATTGCCTAATCCATGATCTTCCTTCCATCTCGGTGGCACAGTGGTTAGCACTGCTGCCTCACAGCGCCAGAGACCTGGGTTCAATTCCCGCCTCTGTTGACTCTCTGTGTAGAGTTTGCACATTCTCCCCGTGACTGCATGGGTTTCCTCCGGGTGCTCCGGTTTCCTCCCACAATCCAAAAAATGTGCAGGTTAGGTGAATTGGCCACGCTAAATTGCCCATAGTGTTAGGTGAAGAGGTAAATGTAGGGGAATGGGTCTGGGTGGGTTGCGCTTCAGCGGGTCGGTGTGGACTTGTTGGGCCGAAGGGCCTGTTTCCACACTGTAAGTAATCTAATCTAATCTCAAGGTTACGGATGGGAATGATCATTGATGATTGCACAATGTTCAGCATGATTCATGGCTCTATAGATACTAAGGCAATCTATTTCTGTTTGGAGCAAGACTTGAACAACATCTAGATGTCAGCTTCTAAGAGACAAACAACATTTGTGCCTCACACATGCCAGGTAATTCAGGCCATTTCAGAAAAGAGAGAATTCAACAGCTTTTTTTGACATACAAAGGTACCACCATCACTGAATTCCTCACTATCACCATCCTGGTGGTTACCATTGACCAGAAATTGAATTGGACAACACATACATGCTGTGGCAACAAGAGAAAGTGAGTGGCATTGTGGTAATGTCACTGCGTTTGTAATCCAGAGAACCAGACTAATGATCTGGAACATGAATCAAATTCAACTGGAAATTTGGAATTAAAAGCTGGAAAAATTGTGGTAATGTCACTGCGTTTGTAATCCAGAGAACCAGACTAATGATCTGGAACATGAATCAAATTCAACTGGAAATTTGGAATTAAAAGCTGGAAAAATGGTTTTGATCATTGACAGAACATATCTGATGTGTTCATTCATGCCATTTCTGGGAAATTGTCCTTCAGGGAAGGAAATCTGACCTACTTGCAACCCTCACAGCAATGTTTTAGAAAACCATTCAGTTGAATGGACAATAAATATTGACCCAGCCAATGACACCCAAATCTTCTGAATTCATGATTAAAAAAGAACATATCAGATGCTGGGAATTCCAAGGTTAATAATTCACCGCCTGACTGTCCAAGTATTTCCAACATCTGCAAGTGTGGTGGAATATTCCCCACTTGCTAGGATGTGTGCAGCTCCAACAACACTGAAGAAGCTTATCTCCATTCAGGACAAAACAACTCATCTGATTGGCATCACATACATCCACTAAAGCAGTGACTCTCTCCAACTATAATGCACAGCAGTGTGTAAGGTCTCAAAGGTGGACAGCATCAGCTCACAAAGACTCCTGCAACAACATTTTCCAAACCTGTGATCCCTAGATATCGTCTAGATAGACAAGGGCAGAAGATGCATGGAAACATCACCACCTGCAAGTTCTCCTCCTTGCCACTCATCATCCGGACTTGGAAACATATCTCTGCTCCTTCACTGTTGCTGGATAAAAATTCTGGAATCCCCTCCCTAATGGCTTTGCTGCAAATGGACTGCAATAATACAAGCAAGGTGCTCTTTTCAAAGGCAATTAGGAATGGGTAATAAACGTTGTCCGTGCCACTGATGCTGTCGGTCAGTAGAAAATAAAGAAAAGCATATTATTGAACACAATCAATACAATGCTTCTAATATACTTAGATAAATATTCCAGATGCTTTATCAAGGGGACACTTGAGGCTTCATAATATTCTCATTATAGCTGTTTTCTCTCCATGATATTATGTAATGTGAGAGTGATTGCACCTGTATCTATATGAGCCTCCATGCATACTCATAGTTTAGTGAATGCTTGTCACGTAAAGTTGTCAGATACATACTTCATAGGCAGGTGATCTATTCATCTACATTAAAAAAAGCACAAGAAAACATAATCAAAACTGGCCATGTGGCACAGTGTTTGTACTGATAACCAACTCAATATATTCAATACAGATGGTGTGGTGAATGCACCATTTTACATCATGACAAGTAGTGACAAGTAAGGCAATGAATAAACCAATTCCGTTAGCGACATGTGTAATTTAAATAAATGCACAATCAAAATTGTTCATCATGAAGTGAAATTCAGTAAAGTTCACATGGAAAACTCTACAGCATCATGGTAAATCCATACATATATGAAAGAATATGAACTCAAAAACAAAAACCTACCTCAGATATATTCAAATTGTGTCACTATATAGTAGAGAAGTGTTGCAGTGTAAGCATAAGAACTAGGAGCAGGAGTAGGCCGTCTGACCCATCAAGCCGGCTCCACCATTAAATAAGATCATGGCTGATCTTTATGTGGACTCACCTCCACTTACCCGCCTGCTCACCATAACCCTTAATTCCTTTACTGTTTAAAAATCTATTTTCACCTTAAAAACATTCAATGAAGTAGTGAGTTTTGAGAAGATTTGTAGCTCAGTTTGAGGTTCTGGATATTTGCTCTGAGAGCAAACTTACATCCATTCAATGATGTTGCCTCAACTGCTTCATTGGGCAGAGAGCTCCACAGAGTCACAACACTTTTGGTGAAAATTCCTCCTCGACTCAATCTTAAATCTGCTCTCTCTTATTTTGAGGCTGTGTCCCCTGGTTCTAATTTAACCTCCAAATGGAAACAACCTCCCTCCTTCTATCTTATCTGTTCCGTCATAAATTCTAACACACATCAATAGTCTTCACTTCCAGAGCCAGGAGCTCACTTTGCAAGGTGGATCCGCCTGCAAATTACCTTCAGCTTTCAATTTGAAAGCACAGTAACAGGAGGAAGCCTTTCAGCCTGGCCACCCCGCACTGCCATTCACTTATCTTATGGCTGACGCAGATTCCAATGCAGGAACAATCCCAATTCTTAGGTTTACACAAAAAATGCTGGAGATCACAGTGGTCAGGCAGCATCCATGGAGAGGGAGCAAGCCAATGTTTCAAGTTCAGATGACTCTTCATCAGGGATCTGAAGAAGAGTCATTTCGACTTGAAATGTTGGCTTGTTCTCTCTCCATGGATGCTGCCTGACCCACTGTGATCTCCAGCATTTGTTGTGTTCAGTACAGATTCCAGCATTTGCAGTAATGTGCTCCTCCAGACTTCGTCTGTGTCAGCTTCTCGCTTTCTTTTCTGATTTCTACACCCAATGAAACCCATCCCAATCAGATATGCTTTATTTTTAATCGTATAGATAGGCCACTAGTTTCTTTATTTATAAATTCATTCAGGGAATGTGGGCATCACTGGCTGGACCAGCATTTATTGCCAATCCCTAATTTGCTCCCAATTCTTAGATAGTCCCTTTGGGCAAAGCTTGAATTTTAGACCATTAGACTCTAAGACATAGAAGTAGCAGTTAGGCCATTCAGCCCATCGAGTCTGCTCTGCCACTCAATCATGGTGATAATTTTCTAAACCACATTCTCCCGTTTTCTCTCTGTAATCCTTGATCCACTTGATACACAAGAACCTATCTATCTCAGTCTTAAATATACTCAATGACCAGGCCTCCAAAGCTTCTGTGGCAATGAATTCCACAGATTCAACACTCTCTGGCTGAAGAAGTTTCTCCTTATCTCCATTCTAAAAGGTCTTCCCTTTATTCTAAGGTTGTGCCCTCGGATCCTAGTCTCTCCTACCAATGGAAACATCTTTCCAAAATCCACTCTGTCCAGGCCATTCAGTATTCTGTATGTTTCAATTAGATCCCCCTCATCCTTCTAAATTCTATTGTGTATAAACCCAGAATCACCAAATATTCCTCATATGTTAGGCTTTTCATTCCTGGGACCATTCTCTTGAACCTCCTCTGAACACACTCCAGAGCCAGTACACCCTTCCTGAGATATAAGGCCCCAAATTGCACACAATACTCTAAACGTGGCCTGAACAGAGCCTTATAAGGCCTCAGAAATACATCCCTGCTTTTATATTCAAGTGCTTTTGAAATAAATTTATCCAGTATGGACTCATGGGTCTTGAGTTGATTAAACAGTCCAATGCTGGATCCACAGACACTGCCTCTGGTGGGGCACGTGGTGATGAAGATGACATGCTTGGGTATTCACACATTCCTGCTATTTGTGCTTGATCACTTTCCAGGCCATTCAGAGATGGTTGAGAGGGTGGGCAACTTGGAAAAAGGCTTCTTCTCCAGCTTGGCTGATTGTAAGCAAGAGGTTCTCATGAGTCATTGGGGATGTTACATCTTTGTTCATGGAGGTTTTGAGGACATCCTCAAAACGTTCCCACTGCCCTCCTGGTAACCGCTTCCCAAGATGAAGCTTGGAGTGGAGAGTTTGTTTGGGAATCTTGTGCCAGGCATGTGGGTGAAGCAGCCTGCCTGGTTTTGGAGCAGTATTACGTTTCTCCTTGAAGGACAGTTGATTCAGATTCTCCGCCCTGAACTCAAAACTGTCAGGTACCTGCCGCACGGGCCGTTTCGTTGGCAGAAAGTGTCGGTGGGCTCCTAGAGTAGGGGTAGGATTCTAATTTAAACACTTCAACAGATTGATTTTTGATTTGGGCAGAGATGTTTATTTTTTAGGCTCACTTGAACATTGAGCTGAATGAACATGGAGAAACCCAACAGCTGAGAACTTGGGGCAAGAGGAATGCAAAATTAACAAACCTCATATTTTGGTCAGCTTGCCATTTAATAAAGAAATAATAGATTTTTTGTTTTTCTGCCTATTTTCGACTTATCAATTTGTAATATCTTAAATTCAGCACATTCAGCAGGTCTGTCATTCATGATTAATATTTGTTCATCCTGTCGGTAGCATTGCAATAGATAATCTCAATGTTAAAAGCCCCATGCTGTTTGATACATTAACAATTGCTCTCATATATGCATACAGCCATATTTACAGAGTCTGTTTAATCTAACCATTGGATTCTTAGAAATCAGTCTATGCTTTTCCTTCAAAGGCTACTTTTAACCCAGTAGCTGATGCCAACAAATATTTTTTAAAAAAGAAAAGTAAAGAAGATATATTATTCATGGCAACCTGATTTCATTTAGGCTGTGTTTGCTGTCAATACTACTGCAGGAGCCACACTCACCTGACACACACAGACACTATGGCTTCAGTCCTTGTATCAAAGAATAGGAGTAATTAAAGTGATCTTTTTTCAAATGTTTTCAAGTCAATTCAATTAAAAACCTGACTATGACGTTCACGCAGATACACTTTCAGCATTTGCCTGTATGCACGTACATCTCAAATTGTGACAGGGGTAGCAACTAGAAAATAGAGATAGGGAGTAGAGCACAGTTAGAGATAGGGTCTAAAACACAGAGAGAAATAGGGACTAGAACACAGTGAGAGATAGAGACTAGAACACAGATATAGGGAGTAGAGCACAGTTAGAGATAGGGACTAGAAAACAAAGAGAGATAGGGACGAGAACACAGTGAGAGATAGGGACTAGAGCAGAGGGATAGGGACTAGAGCACAGAGAGCGTGATAGGGACTAGAGCACACTGATAGGGACTAGACCACAGAGATAGGAACTAAAGTACAGAGATAGGAACTAGAGCACAGAGCAGGATAGAGATAGCTTCCAGAGTGGGATACGAATTAAACTACCACACAAGAGAGGAAATAGTGCACTAGGCAGATGGGAATTATCTTGCCTTACCACTTACCCTTTTCTGTTATTCACAACCTTTGCAACAGTACATTCATTCTCTTCATCCAAGTCATTAATACATATTGGAAATAATTGTGGCCATAGCATTGATACTTTTGACAGTCTATCAGTTATCAGTTGCCACCCTGGAAATGCCCCCTTTAGCCTGACTCTCTGTCATCTATTAATCAGCCAATCATCTATCCATGTTGTAATACTATCCCCTATATCATGGCATCTGATCCTACCGAGTAGCTTCAAGTGCGATAGTCTATCAAATACCTTTAGAGATTTAAATATATCACATTTACTGATTCCCTCTTATCTACCCTAGTGTTATCTCATCAAAGAACTGAAATATATTTGTCAGGGATGCCAGGCAGGATACTTAAGAATAATTCAAGATACCAGATGCTACCAACTCAGGAAAGCCTCAGAGGCAAGTTGCTGACACTCTTCAAAATCATCTGTTTCATGAGAATCTGCAATAGTTAACTCCATGATTAGCAACCCAAGGTTGTGTGTATACTTTGGAGATTAACTAGCTGATACAGGCTCCCACAGAGATCTGTATTTCGGAGCAAGTTTTTATGATTTGGCACTGGTGTTTCAAGACATCGAACTTCAGGACATCGGAAAAATGATCATTAAATGTCCCTACTTCAGAAAATAGGAACTGTGACCAAATGCTTTCAAGTTTGCTGCTTTAACCTCACAACCAACATGGTGCCTCTTCCATCCACTTCTCGCACTTGGGAAACACAGACGTGCATTGCAAAGCACGTCAGCAATAAGTTTTGAAAGACTGCTGTGAAGACACTTTGTGTACAGGAATGGGTATCCAGGCTCACAGGCCAGTCCAGGCTCCCTCTCAGGTCTGCTTTCTTACTTTCTTAATGTTCACTCATGTAGTGCCTATCTTTATATTCACAACAGCCTTGTCTTGCCTGGCAATGAGTGCATTGGCACTTCAGACAGATCCAAAAGCTCTCAGTGATATTGAAGAACAAAAAGCAGTCCATCGGAGGAACAGGCCCTTTGGCACACCAAGGCTGTGCCAACACATGATACCTTTCAAAACTGAAAACCTTTTGCCTTTATGCATCTGTGTCCCTCTATTCCCTGACTATTCGTATATCGGTCAAGATGCTTCTTAAAAGTTGTTATTGTATCATCCATCTCCCTTGGCAGTGCATTCCAGGCACTTACCACCCTCTGTGTAAATAAACTTTCCTCTCATATCTCCTTTAAACTTACCCACTTTTACCCTAAACCTCTGTCCCCTCGTAATTAACATTGCTACCCTGGGGAAAGGGCTCTGACTATTCGTTCTATCTGTGTCTCTCATAATTTTGTAAACTTCTATCAGGTCGCACCTCATCCTTCTACAACCAAGTGAAAACAAAGCGAGGTTGTCCAATCTCTCCTCGTAACTAATAGCCTGAAAAACCAGGCGACACCCTGGTAAACTGTTTCTGTATCCTCTCCAAAGCCTCTGCATTCTTCTGGTAATGTGGTGACTAGAACTGTATACAATATTTCAAATGTGGTTTAACTGAAGTTCTATGCAGCTACAATATGATTTGCCAATTTGTATACTCTCTGCCCTGACTGATGAATGTAAACATGCCATATGCCTTCTTGACCACCTTGTCCACCTGTGATACCACTTTCAGGGAACTTTGGACCTGTACACCCAGATCCCTCTGTATGTTGATACTATTAAGGTTGTGCCACTTATTCTGTACCTCCCTCTTATATTAGATCTTCCAAAATGCATTACCTTGCATTTGGATTTAACTCCATCTGCCACTTCTCCACCCAAATCTCCAGCTTATCACTACCATGCTCTATCATCTAGCAATCCTCCTCACTATCCACAGCTCTCCCAATCTTTGTGTTGTCTGTAAACTTACTGATCAGGCCACCCACATTTTCCTCCAAACCATTTATATATATATTACAAATAACTGGAGTACTAGCACTGATTCCTGTGGAACACCACTGGTCACAGATCTCCAGTCAGAAAAATACCTTTCCAATGCTACATCTATCTCCTGTGACTAAGCTAGTTCTGTATCCACCTTACCAGCTCACCACGAATCTCAGTTTACCTACAATATCATCCTGCCATGAGGAACTTTACCAAAGTCCTTTCTAAAGTCCATGTAGATGGCATCTACCGCCTTACCTTTACCAAACATCTTTGTCACTTCCTCAAAAAACTCAATCAAATTTGAGAGATATGACCTTCCTCAGATAAAACCATACTGCCTAACACTAATATTTTTCCAGTAATAAATAAATCCAATCCCGAAGAATCTTCTCCAATAATTTCCCTCCCACTGACATAATACTCACCAGCCTGTAATTTCCTGGATTATTCCTATTGCCCTTCTTAATCCTGCAGGAGATGGAGCTCAGTTTGACAGCCTCGTTACTTGGTTATTCTCCAGTCCTCTGGGCCCTCTCTGTGACGAAACAGGATACAAAGGCTTCATACAAGGCCCAGCAATTTCCTCACCTGCCTCCCTCAGCATTCTGGGATAGATACCATCAGGTCCTGGGGACCGGTCTACCTTTAATTTTTTTTAAAACATCCAACACCTCCTCCTTTTTTATGTTGACATGTCCCAGAATATCAACACATCCCTCCCAACACTCACCACATCCTTCTCCTTTGTGAATCCTGATGCAAAATATTTGTAAGGGACCTCACCCACTTCCTCTGGCTGGACACATAAAATCCCTCGTTTGAACTTGAGTGGATCTACTCTTTGTCTCGCTACCCTCTCGCTCTGTCTATATGGAAAAATACTTTTCTTCATCCTGTTTGCCAAAAGACATTTCATGGTCCATTTAAGCCCTCCTGCCCCCCCCACCCCCCCACCCCACCATCTACATTTGACAGAGGGTTCATTGAGAGTACCCTAGCAGTTGCATCATTGCCTGTTTCGGGAATTGCACCATTTTGGATTGCAAGACCCTACAATGGATAGTGAGGACAACTGAGAAGATTATCAGGGTCTCTCTACCCTCTATTACAAACATTTACACCACAGACTGCATCCGAAAGACTAAGGGCATTGTGGAAGGCCCCACACATCCCTCACTCAAACTCTCCTCCCTCCTGCCATCTGGCAGAAGATACCGGAGCATTCGATCTCTCACGGCCAGACGGTGCAACAGTTTCCTCCCCCAAGCCATCAGGCTCTTTAACACTGTATGATCGGACTCTTTCCCATCTGAAATTCTTTGCATGATTTTTAACTGCTGCTAGACAAATGTTTATTATTTATCATTCTTCGGTTACACCGTAACTTGGGTGTTTTGCACTTTTCTGTGCACTTCATACTGTCCACAATTGTCTAGGCTGTGCTGTCCATGTAGCGCCCTCAGTCCTGGAAGGTCACTGTCTCATTTTTACTGTATCAGTTGTATATGGTGGAAATGACGAATCAAAGCTACTTTCTCTCTAATTCTTAGTTTGAGTTATTTCCTGCTCGAATTTAGACCAGCAAAGATCTCCTACTGTCTGGTCTCCACTGTGTCTGTAGCTGAGAGACTTCCTCCAGGCTGTCAAACAGAGCTCCATCTCCTGCAGGATTCTCCCACCTTCAGGAAAACAGTTGAAGGGTGGGATAGAGCCCAGAAATTGGCAAATGGTGTGATTTATTGCTGCCTGCTCACCTCCAATCCTAATGTCCACACAGCTTAAAATTCAGCTCCTGCATGTTTAATTTCACACATTGGATTTTATCTTGGGCATTTCTCCCAAGTTATTAAAACTGCTGAGGTCCCCAGGTTTTTTTTATCATTTTGAAGCAAAGTTCGTAAGTTAAATAAACCATTGTGATTTATCCACTGCACAGTATTATCCTATCTTCTGTAAACTTAACGTCTTTATAATTTGCAGCCTGAGACAAGTACCTTGTCTGAATTTTATAGGATTGTCAGTCAAAGAAGCTGTAAGTTATTATTTCCAGTGAATGTATAAGCAACATAAAAGTTTATTGCTCACCCTGGCCACATTTCCAAATTAGATTTATTGTCGAAAAGGTCATGGGATGGAATTTCCAAAAGGATGTTATGCTCTCCCACAGTAATTGCAGCAGGAGAGCTGTAGAATTCCCAAAGAAAGTGTAAACACATTATTTCTCCGGGGATTTCATTGTAGTGATGGCAGAAGGGCAGGAAAGACCCAGTGGAAATTCCAATCAGATTATTTCAGTCAACGGGGAATAGAAGCTAGGCATTGTAATGGAAGAAAGAAATGGATCTGTTACTTTTTCATATGGGAACAATCTTTAAAAGCTCTGGCCAGGACATCTGTGTCAACAACGTATAGAGCATTACAAAACAAAACATTTTTAAAGGAAATATACTGCAAGATATTGTCTTTTTTATTTATTCTTTCAGGGGGTGTGGGAGCCATTGGCAAGGCTAGTATTTGCCACCCATCTACGAATTTCTGCCAATCAAAGGGCAGCTATGGGTCAGTTACATCGTTATGGGTCTGGATTCAGATGTAGTCCAGAGCAGGTGAGGATGGCAGATTTCGTCCCTGAATGGCAATTAGTGAATGAGATGAGGGCCGCTGAAATTAATGGAGGGTTGGTTAGTTCAGTTGGCTGGAAGGCTGGCTTGCAATGCAGGATGATACCAACAGTATGGGTTCAATTCTTGCACTGGCTGAAGTTACTGTCAAAAAGCACTCCCCTTGCCTGAGGTATGATCGACTTCAGAGTAAACTCACTGCCAGTCAGCTCTCTCCAAAGAGAGAGCCACCCTATGGTCTTGCAAGAAAGTGGAAGCTTTATAATTGATGATAATAAAATGAAAGTACTGTGGATATTGGACATCTAAAACAAACAGAAAATGCTGGAGAAACTTAACAGGTCTCACAGCATCTGTTGAGAAAGAAAATGTTTCTCTGTTTTTCTCTCTCTCTCTCTACAGATTTTGCCAGATCAACTGATGATGGTTTTCATGCTCATCATCACTGCACCCTCATGTCCTATTCCAAACATTAGAAATTGAATTGAAATTTCACCATGATGTGATTTGAAACCAGAATATTAGAATTGAGACAGTAGGTTAGTGAAACTACAATTACACTATTGTTTTCACATAAGTAAATCATGGTAAGTGTTCTAGAACTGTTCCTAAACCTGGCAGTATGAAACAATGAAAATTCATCCATTTTGCTCACCCTATTTTCTCACAGATACATAGTGGGGTTCTGCCACTAATTATGCCCTCTTTGGACTGTCTGCTTCCTTCATGGGGGCAGACAACCCGAATTGTTTTTCTATTTCATGCTTGAGGTGTGGGATTTGTGGGCAAGCCTGAGCATTGTCTGCCCATTACTAATTGATCTTGAACTGAGCAGCTTGGCATTTCATGGGGCAGTTCAGAATCAATTACATTGCTGTGGATCTGGAGTCACATGTAGAACAGACCAGGTCAGGATGATAAAGGACATGAGTGAAAAACATGTTTTTTTTTTAGTAGCTCTCAAAAATAGCTCCATAGCCATCATTAGACCATTTTTGAACTGAGCATGTTATTGAATTCATATTACACCATCTTCTGGAGTGGGATTTCAGGTCATGTCCCAAAGACCTCAGTATGGAGATCTGGATGATTAGTCTACTGACATAACCATGATGCAACAGCTTCCTCTGTCACAAACTGAAAACGGCCACGGTAACTATTTTAAGTCTGCCACAACGTACTTTACGACGTATGTCTTAAACTACTTCTTAGCAAACTAAACCCACAAATTAAAGAACTCTTCAGCAGGGATTTGGAAATTTTGAGCTCAGTTCATGATCCTGGAGAAGAAAACCCCAGAGGAGGAAAATTCAGGCTTTGGAATCAGGTGACCTTAGCAATGATTACCATTGCAAACCAAAGCAATGATGATGTAATTCTGTTTCACAAGTTAGTGCACGGAATGCCTTCATGGTCTTTACTCTGAAAAGAAAGAGCCTAGAACAAAAGCCAAGGGTATACCAGCTCAATTCTCCAAGAATTCTATAGCAAATCAGCCACTATAACAGCAACACTTGGGAAAATCATGGTTGACTTGAACCATGGAAGCTTTGCCACTGCAATAATTTGTTGCTGATGGACGTTAAGCAGAATAATTCACAGAAATTCAAGTGAATGCCCAGAGGAAGGAGATCTGTGATCCTCCTCAAATGGAAATGATGGCGAAGAACTTGTTTTCAGCTAAGAACTTAAATTGAGTTTCTGGCCTGGACTTGCCTTAGCAGTGAGTTTGAGGCAGATTAAGGTCTCCTTTTATGAGCTGTGCCTGCAAGATGCTGACAGCTGGAATGAGTCAATATTGCTTCGCGTGGGAAGTGCGGGCTTCTAGCACATCGCTGAGTGATCAATGTAAAACAATCGACTGGGATCTGTGACTCATGAAGCACGAGCTGGGATGTTCTTGGTGCCCCACCCAACTCCCTAGCTCAACAGTTGAATCATAGAATCAGTGCACTTCACATAGAGACCATTTGGCCCATCAAGTTCTCACCGATCCACCAAAGAGCATCCCACCCAGACACACTACCCTCCCCTATCCCTAGGCCCTGCATTTCCCATGGCTAATCCACCTAGCCTACACATCCCTGGACACTATGGGCAAGTTAGCATGGCCAGTCTACATAAGCTGCTCATCTTTGGACTGTGTGTGGAAATTGGAGCACCACAAGGAAACCCACACAGACACGGAAGGGAGAATGTGCAAACTCCACACATTTATGATGATAAAATTCCAACCACAGGCCCTACTGGAGATGGCCCACAACCTAAACAATGCCTCTTTCAGTTACCCTGTTTGTAGTAAATGTTCTGATTCTTCTCCTTCTCCTTCATAACAGAGCGAAGAACAACAATAGTTTTATTTCCTGCGGACTGCGATAATAGATATATGGAAAAGTTGATGTTAAGCTCATCATCTTATTATACATTAAAACGATTGTGTGAATCATGCATTTTAGGAATTCGTTGAGATGGAACAAATCATCATGAACAAACATGCTCTAGGTTTCTTGCAGACAGAATGTCAAAACAGAACATGCTGAACTATGAACTGCAGGGAAAGGACAGAGACTTGGTGATGGAAGATCAATGCTGTGAATACATTCAGATTGAACCTGGATCTGTGGCCCTGCCTGTTACAAAATAAAATACTGCAAGTATACATTGATATGTTGGCTACCAAATTGCATTTGATTCTTGATTTACAAAGCAGTGGATTTGATCTGGGCTTAATCCCCAATTGAAATGATATTGAACTCTAAGTCAAAGCAAGGGGCAGTGATCTTTGGACACTTGTAAACAGAGAAATACAACTCCTGACATCCTATGTTTTTAAAGTGAAGACTTAAAATGAAATGCATTGAAAATTTCCAGGCTACACTATCACAAGAAAATTAATTTTAACGTACAAGCAGGTAAACAAAAAGACTGACACATTTCAAGCATCTTCAGTCAGAACTGGCAAGTGAATGCTCCATCTTGACCTTCTACTCAGTATCACAGATGTCAATTTGCAGCCTATTTGACTCACTCAATATAATATCAAGAAATGGTTGAAGGCATTGAGCACAGTAAAGGTTAATGAGCCCTGACAGCATTCAGGCAATAGAACTGAAGACTGGTGCTCCTGAACAAAATGCACCAGTAGCTAAGCTGTTCTAGTGCAGACCAAGGAGTAAGGACATTAGAACAAATTAAAGAGGTATGTAATCAAGAAAGCTGGTTTCCATCACAACTGATGGTGCATCAGTAACAAATGCAGGCTTTGTTCCATTTTGCAGAAATGATCCTGATTTCTCCACTTTTTGTCAGTTATCATTGTATAATCTATTAACAAGCATTAGAAAGTCCTAGGTCATACAACAAAAATTGTTGTCAAGATTCTAAACTTGATTTGATTAAGAGCCCTTCAACAGCACTTGTTTAAATCCCTACTCAACAACCTTAATGCAGACTGTGGTGAAAAATCCTCCACGCTGATATAAGGTGCTGAAAATGAAGAAAGGCTCTACAAAGATTTTTTTGATCTGATGGCTTAAGTCATCAGATTCTTGAATGAGGGAATGAAATGTGCAGTGTGCTGGCAGACAATGTCTGGTTACTTTGCTCTGAGTTCCTTACAGACAGAACGTCAAAACAGAACAAGCTGAACTGTGAACTGCAGGGAAAGGACAGAGACTTAGCAACGTAAGATCAATGCTGTGAATACATTCAGATTGAACCTGGATCTGTGGTCCTGCCAGTTACAAAGCAAAATACTGCAAAGCTTAGAGAGTTTGGAGAAAATACTCAAAAAAAAAATCAAAGACAATGAGAAAAGATTCTATCCAAAAAATGTCTGTGTAAGCCTGAATGTGTTAGCACAGCAATTCAACAGGAGATTTAAGGAATCAGATGTGATGGAATAAATCATCATACTTGTCCCAAATCCATTCATTCAAGTAGACATTGGTGGATTGGCTACCAAATTCTATTTGATTTACAAAGCAGAGGAGTTTGTAGATAATTATTATGCAAAATGATATTGAACTGAAAATCCAATCCAGGGACAGTCAATTTTGATGAATCTCACACAGAGGAAAATGCCCGCTCCTATCACTTTTGTGCTTTTGCATCATGTGAAAGTTTACTTTGACCCCACATATGTCAGTGAGACAGGGGTGTCCCAAATGGAGATGGTCAAGCCCAGGTATCACACCCATCTCATAAACAGCCACTTGATGTACTGTATGCAAGGAACACACTCAAATTGCAACCCAGATTTCAAAACACTTCTGCAGATGATGTACAGTCACAGGTATCATACTGAAGCATGGTGTGTAGAGGACATAATGAACAATCATATATATTTTGTTTTAGGTTTAAATTGCATTAAAAATAAACTGATTCTTTTATATTTTCATTGGGTAGATCCTAAGTTACACTTATATTCAAATAGAGAGCTTGTACTTAAAAAGATCTGTGACTATTGTTTTAAAACATTCAGCCCTTAAATTGGAACAAGAACATGAGGTTATCAAAGATATAAGCCTGGTCTACACTCCTAAAATGTTACTGATGATCACAGGTGACTTGTACATTGATGGAAAGGAATCCTTTTCTGCTGTTAAGTCTGGTGTGTTAGGATATGAATGCGTGAATGTGTGTACAATCTGTAGCACTGTTCTGAGATTCCCAACATGTCTTCAGTGGGTCCTTGGAAGAAGGCTGTGTATAAACATTTAATGCAGTTGTCACCCTGACAGACACAGGTCACCGGTCTCCTTCTTGCAGATGACACAGTTCCATGACAGAAATCCTGGAACACCCTGAGTCTGCATCGACACCACACCTTGCTCATCTGGAGGCCGAGGATGATAGATGTTGGACATCCTGTATCTCCTGAGCAGAGCTTCAGCTGCAATTTCTACATGTGGAGGTCTGCTCAGAGCGGCTGGAGAATGTTGCAGACCCAGGGCTTGCCAGCACCTCTGGTGCTCCTCTGTTTGTCTGTACTGAGGATGCAGCATCAATGATCTTTGCTATTGACTAGATCCAACGTTCATTGTTCCAATAAATCTGATCAGAAAGTATCAGAACCACATCCTTACTAATGCAAGCAGTCAACATTTACATCACTCATAAATGATGGATTGGCATAATCCTTGATACAGTGCGACATCCATAAAGGAAGGTCATAGAATACGTCCACATGGACCTTGGACATAGTGGACCTTATACTGTGATGGACAAGGCATGCTGCATAAATGTAGTTGGTACTTGTAAGTGCAGTATAATTACAGGAACCATGACTTCCCCCCATCCCATCCAACACTACTCATCACTCAAGCAGACAACTTTTATGTCATTTTTCCTGTCACTCAACCCAAAACGTTAACTCTGATTTCTCTCCATAGATGCTGCCAGATCTGCTGAGCATTTCCAGCAATTTCTGATTTTTTTTTTCATTGTAGACCCAGCCAGGAACTGAACTGAACCCATGCTGTTAGCATCATTATCTAGTGGTCCAGACAGCTGTGCTGACCAACAGGCAGAAAATACCAAAGAAAAGTCATTGGACTCAAAACTTTAACTCCATTTCTGTCTCTCTGTCTCTCCACAGGTTCTTGAAGCCTGCTGGGTTTCACCAGTACACACTGCATGATCTTTAGCATCTGCAGTATTTTGAATTTAATGATCATGGCATAAAATAGTCTGACATTAATTTTATAATTCCGTGTTTCTGCAAAGTGTACTCATCTATTTGAAGTGAGAAATTGCAATAACCCATACACTGATACAGGTACGTGTTTATCATTGTTTAGGGATCAGATTTAATTCTGCAATGTATATTACAGTTACCTTGGCCATCAAGGTCAAACATTTTGAATAAAATTTGAGATTGTGCATTCCTAAGTGCAGTGTTACTCAGCCAAAATAAATTCTAAACAAACAAAATGTACTCACAGTCAGTATTCTAGACCAGGGACAAGTGCCATCTTGTGGATGTTTAAAAAGTCCACAAAATATTTCACTAAAATATCAGTGTATTTTAACGAACTCTAGGAAGAGGAACTTTTAAGGGCATTGTCATTTCAAACTAAAATGGTTATCAATATTAATGTAAACAAGGAAAATTAAATTGAACTTATTTATTGCAGTAAGAATTGTTTGAAGCACTTAGGATTTTTAAGGGCTTGAGAGTACGAATGCTGAGAGGGTGTTTCTCCTCATGGAGGATCTAGACCCAGAGGGCATAGTCTCAGAATAAAGTGGCACCAATTTAAGACTGAGATGAAGAGGAAGTTTTTCTCTCAGAAGGTTGTGGGTATTTGGAACTCCTTGCCACAGAGTGCCGTGGGAGCAGAGTACTTGAGTATGCTTCAGGCTGAGATTCTTGATCAGTCAAGGAATCAAGGGTTAAGTTACAGGAGAGTGGATGTGAGGAGTGTTAGATTAACCCTGATCCTCTTGAATATGGCCAAACAATCCATTCTTATTCTTATTTCTTATGGTCTTATTGTCAATTATTGTCCGTTAACCCGAAAGCAATTTAATCTTCGGCATTAGTTTCATGTTATGAAAAAATTGATCTGGATCTCCAAACAGTCAAGATCCTGAAGATGCATGACAGAGTGTCTGTGGAAATGTTGGATCCTATTGTGGAAGATCTGGAACTGGAAGTCACTGTTCAGAATAGGCTGGCCTATTTAAAGCAGAGTTAAGAAGAAATGCTGTTCTAACAAAGGACTGAGAGTCTTTGGAACACTGTTCCCTAACAATCTATTTTTACAATAGAAGTAGATAGATTCCTGAGGGGAGAAGATTATCAGAGGTAGGCAGGAGTGAGTTTATAATCAAATCAGCCCTGGCTTTAATAAATGGGCTGAGTGAGCGACTCCTGTTCCTAATTTATGTGATTGTAAACTAAGTGTCAAAGAGCAGTGTACTCTGGTTTCACAGTCAATATTAAATCAGCATCAGACATGTAGTCAGGCTACAAAGAAGATTAATATGTTTTCAACTACACTACACTGCCATCTGACACCTTCTTCCTTTCCACATGACATTTAAATAGCATTATGTCTTTTCACTTTGTCTTTTGCTCACAAAATGCAAACATCCCCTCATGGACCGGTTAAAATGCATTAGATGAATAACATGTTCCTTTTGAAAGATTAAATTGCTCATGAGGCAAGGGCATCATTAGGGAAGGACAGCATTTATTACTCAACTCCAATTTTCTGAAAACCGTGCTGCTTTTCTGAATCAGTCGGTGTTTCTGAAGGTGTTTCCATTGTACTTTCTGCCTGGCAGCCTCAAGATTTGGATTCAGCGGAAATGAAGGAACAGCGATGGATATCCGAGTCTGAATGGTGTATGAATAGGAAGGTAGTTTGGAGGCAATAGTGTTCAAAACATCTCCTGTCCTTATAATTTGAGATGGCATTGAACACATGTCTTGACGATCACCAGCAAAGGAACTTTAGTGCATTTTGCACATGGTGTGCACTATATCTTCAGAATCCTCTAATATAGACTACTAATGTCAAAGCCCAAAGAAGTGTTGTGGGGGCATGGGCTTGAATCCCACTCCAACAAGTGATGAAATTCGGATTCAATATAATACTTGGAATAAAAGCCTAGACAAATGGCAACCATGGTTGATTGTTGCAAAAATAAAATTATATTCATTCATGTCTTTTAGGGAAGGGATATCTGCCATCCTTACCTGATCTGGTTTTGTAACTGGACAATAAATGCCATCCAGTCAATGATGTTCTCATTCCATGAACAAATGCATTGGTGAGATTCATAACATGGAGTAAGGAATGAAGACCTATACTCATTGTAAAATGAGAAGCATCTTGTTTATACTCTGTAGCTACTGCCCAAATTGACATAACAATGGAAGTAATAGAGTCGTAGAGTCACACAGTATGGAAAAAGACCCTTTGGTCCAACTTGGCCATGAAGACCAGATTTCTTAAACTGAACGAGTCCCATTTGCCTGCATTTAGTCTATATCCCTATAAACGTTTTCTATTCATGTGCCTGTCCAAATGTCTTTTAAATGTTGTAATTGTACCCATTACTCCCACTACCCCTGGCCTTTCATTCCATATAAGCACCACCCTCTGTGTGGAAAAAGGTAACTCTCAAGTGCCTTTCAAATCTTTTCCCTCTCACCTTATATCGATGCCCTCTAGTTTTGGACTTACCTACGCTGGGGAAAAGGTCTTGATTATTCACCCTATCCATGCCTTTCATGATTTTATAAACCGCGAGAAGGTCACCCCTCAGCCACTTATGCTCCAGGGAAAACAATGTGTCTATGTTACATTAATCTTTGATCCAGTTAAAAGACTTGGTAACAGAATTGTCAGTTTGGTTTCAGAAAGCTCTTTTTACTGTTTATAGGAATATGTACTTTTTTCAATGTTGATTTATTATACATATTTCAAAAGACAATAAGTACAATCCATTCTACTCATGACCATGCATAAGGTGCAGATCTTAGAATAAATGTATCTTGTTATGAGAACTCATCCTTTAGGATACTATTTAAAACATGTATCTTTTGGCAAGCTTATGGACATGAGTCACCCTTACATCTTTGTTCCCTGGCTTGGTCTCAACGATTGACTAATCAGGCTGCTGTGAAGTAAGATGGGATATTTGAACAGTGCTATATAAATGGATGTTGCTGATATTTTTTCACACCCGAAATTCAAATTTAAATTGTTAAAAGTATTATTCCAGTTCACAGCAAGACACATACAGAGCAATACAGAACAACTGGAAACCATAAATCCTAGATATAGAGTCAAAGAGTCATAGAGATTTACAGCACAGTCCAATTCATCCATGCCAACCAGATATCTTAACTTAATCTAATCCTATTAGCTAGCACTTGGCCCATATCCCTCTAGCACATAGAACATAGAACGTTACAGCGCAGTACAGGCCCTTTGGCCCTCAATGTTGCAGCAACCTGTGGAACCAATCTGAAGCCCATCGAACCTACACTATTCCATTTTCATCCATATGTTTATCCAATAACCATTAGGGTGGAACAGTGGTTCAGCAGTTAGCACTGCTGCCTCACAGCGTGAGGGACCCTGGTTTGATTTCAGCCTCAGGTGACTGTCTGTATGGAGTTTGCACATTCTCCCCGTGTCAATAGACAATAGATGCAGGGGTAGGCCATTCAGCCCTTTGAGCCTGCACCACCATTCATTCTGATTGCGGCTGATCATCCACAATCAGTATCCTGTTCCTGCCTTATCCCCATAACCCTTGATTGCACTACCTTTAAGAGCCCTATCCATCTCTTTCTTGAAAGTATCCAGAGACTTGGCCTCCACTGTCTTCTGGGGCAGAGCATTCCAAGTGTCTGTGTGGGTTTCCTCCGATGCTCCGGTTTCCTCCCACAATCCAAAGATGTGCAGTTTAGGGGAATTGGCCATGCTATTTCCCCAGAGTGTTCAGGGATGTGTAGTATTGTGCATTCGGTAGGGGAATGGGTCTGGGTGGGAAGTTCTTCGGAGATTCGGTGTGGACTTGTTGGGCTGAATGACCTGTTTCCACACTGTAGGGATTCCATAATTCTAACATTTAAATGCCCTTAAAGTTGATGAGTTTACTACTATTGCAGGCAATGCATTCTACGCCCCTACTACCTCTGACATCTGAACTATATCTGTCACCCTTCAATTTAAAGCTATGTCCCTTCGTGCTAGCCATCACCATCCAAGGAAAAAGGCTCTCACTGTCCACCCTATCTAATCCGCTGATTATCTCATATGTCTCAATTAATAGAACATAGAACACAGAACAATACAGCGCAGAACAGGCCCTTCGGCCCTCGATGTTGCACTGACCTGTGAACTATTCTTAGCTCATCTACCCACACTATCCCAGTAAGTCACCTCTCAACCCTCTTCTCTCTAACAAAAACAGTTTCAAGTCCCTCAGTCTTTCTTCATAAGACGTTCCTTCCATACGAGGCAACATCCTTGTAAATTGCCTCTGAATACTTTCCAAAGCTTCAACATTCTTCCTACAATGCAGTGACCAGAACTTTACGTGATATGCCCAGTGCAACTGCACCAGAGTTTTGTGCAGCTGCAGCATGACATCGTGGCTCTGAAACGCAATCCCTCTACCAATAAAAGCTAACACACTGGATACCTTCTTAACAACCCTATAGACTTGGGTGGCAACTTTCAGAGAACTATGTGCATGGACAGCGAAATGTCTCTGCTCACCTATACTACCAAGAATCTCAGCATTCACTCAGGACTCTCTATTCCTGTTACTCCTTCCAAGATGAATCATCTCACACTCTTCCACATTAAACTCCATTTGCCACCTCTCAGCCCAGCTCTGCAGCTTATCTCTGTCCCTCTGTAACCTGCATCATCCTTCAGCCTTATCCACAACTCCACCGACCTTAGTGTCATTCACAAATTTACTAACCCATCCTTCTAAGCCCTAATCTAGGTCATTTATAAAAATGACAAACAGCAGTGGCACCAAAACAGATCCTTGCAGTATCCCACGAGTAACTGAACTCCAGGATGAGCATTTCCCAACAACCACCACACTCTGTCTTCTTTCAGCTAGTCAACTTCTGATCCAAACCACTAAATCACCCTCAATCCTATGTCTCTGTATTCTCTGTGATAGCCTACTGTGGGGAGACTTAACAAACATTTTACTGAAATCCATATACATCACAACAACTGCTTTACTCTCATCTACCTGTTTGGTCATCATCTCAAAGAACTCAATAAGATTTGTGAGGTACAACCTACCCTTCATAAAAGCGTGTTGACTATCCCTAATCAACCTTTTCCTCTCTAGATGATTATAAACCATATAACCCATCCCTAAACTTTACCCACAATCGAATTAAGACTCACTAGTCTATAATTTCTAGGGTTGTCTCTACTTCCCTTCTTGAACAAAGGGACAACATTTGCTATCCTCCTCTCTTAGAATCATAGTCGTAGAAATGTACAGCACGGAAACAGACCCTTTGGTCCAACCCGTCCATGCCAACCAGATATCCCAACTCAATCTAGTCCGACCTGCCAGCGCCCGGTCCATATCCCTCCAAACCCTTCATATTCATATACTCATCCAAATGCCTCTTAAATGTTGCAATTGTACTAGCCTCCATCACATCCACTGGTGGCTCATTCCATACACGCATCACCCTCTGTGTGAAAAGGTTTCCTCTTAGGCCTCCTTTATATCTTCCCCTCTCACCCTAAACCTATGCTCTCTAGTTCCGGACTCACCCACCCCAGGGAAAAGACTTTGTCTATTTATCCTATCCATGCCCCTCGTGATTTGGTAAACCTCTAACAGGTCACCCCTCAGCCTCCGGCGCTCCAGGAAAAACAGCCCCAGCCTATTCAACCTCTCCCTATATCTCAAATCCTCCAATCCTGGCAACATCCTTGTAATAGGAGAATCGATGTTTTGGGCATAAGCATTTCTTCAGGAAAGGGCTTATGCCCGAAACGTCGATTCTCCTGTTCCCTGGATGCTGCCTGACCTGCTGCGCTTTTCCAGCAACACATTTTCAGCTCTGATCTCCAGCATCTGCAGACCTCACTTTCTCCTCAACATCCTTGTAAGTTTGTTCTGAACCATTTCAAGTTTTACAACACCTTTCCTATTGGAAGGATACCAGAATTGCATGCAATATTCCAACAGTGGCCTAACCAATGTCCTGTACAGCCGAAACATGATCTCACAACTCCTGTACTCAATATTCTGACCAATAAAGGAAAGCATATCAAACACCTTCCTCACTATCCTATCTACCTGTGACTCCATTTTCAAGGAGCTATGAACCTGCACTCCAAGGTCTCTTTGTTCAGCAACACTCCCTAGGACTTTACCATTAAGTGTAGAAGTCTTGCCAAGATTTGCTTTCCCAAAATGCAGCACCTCACATTTATATGAGTTAAACTCCATCTGCCACGTCTCAGCCCATTGACCCATCTGATCAAGATCCCATTGTCATCTGAAGTAACCTTCTTCATTGTCCACGATACCTCCAATTTTGGTGTCATCTGCAAACTTACAAACTGTACCTCTTATGCTCGCATCCAAATCATTTATATAAATGATGAAAAGTAATGGACCCAGCACCGATTCTTGTGGCACTCCACTGGTCACAGGCCTCCAGTCTGAAAAACAACCCTCCACCACCACCCTCTGTCTTCTACCTTTGAGCCAGTTCTGTGTCCAAATGGCTATTTCTCTCTGTAGTCCATGAGATCTAATCTTGCTAATCAGTCTCCCATGGAGAACCTTGTCGAATGCCTTACTGAAGTCCACATAGATCACATCTACCATTCTACCCTCATCAATCCTCTTTGTTACTTCTTCAAAAAACTCAATCAAGTTTGTGAGACACGCTTTCTCATGCATAAAACTATGTTGACTGTCCCTAATGAATCCTTGCTTTTCCAAATACATGAGCATTCTGTCCCTCAGGATTCCCTCCAACAACTTGCCCACCACCGACATCAGGCTCACCGGTCTATAGTTCCCTGGTTTGTCCTTACCACCCTTCTTAAACACTGGCACCACGTTAGCCGACCTCCAGTCTTCCAGCACCTCACCTGTGACTATCGATGATATAAATATCTTAGTAAGAGGCCCAGCAATCACTTCCCTAGCTTCCCAAAGAGTTCTAGGGAAAACTTGATCAGGACCTGGGGATTTATCCACTTTTCTGTGTTTCAAGAATTCCAGCACTTCCTCCTCTGTAATATGGACATTTTCAAGATATCACCATTTATTTCCTGACATTCTATCTCTTCCATGTCCTTTTCCACAGTAAATACTGATGCAAAATACTCATTTAGAGTCTGCCCTTTCTCCTGTGGCTCCACACAAAGGTCATCTAACTGATCTTTGCAGGACCCTATTCTCTCCCTAGTTATCCTTTTGTCCTTAAGGTATTTGTAAAAATCCTTTGAAATCTCCTTAATTCTATCTGCCAAAGCTATCTCATGTCCCCGATTTGCCCTCCTGATTTCCCTCTTAAGTATACTCCTACTTCCTTTATACTCTTCTAAGGATTCACTCGATCTATCCTGTCTATAGCTGACATGTGCTTCCTTTTTTTTCTGAACCAAATCCACAATTTCTTTAGTCATCCAGCATTCCCTGCACCTACCAGCCTTTCCTTTCACCCTAACAGGAATGTACTTTCTCTGGATTCTCGGTGATCTCATTTATGAAGGCTTCCCATTTTCCAGCTGTCCCTTTACCTGCAAACATCTGCCCCCAATCAGCTTTTGAAAGTTCTTGTCTAATACCGTCAAAATGGCCTTCCTCCAATTTAGAACTTTAACTTTTAGATCTGGCCTATCCTTTTCCATCACTATTTTAAATCTAATAAAATTATGGTTGCTGGTCCCAAAGTGCTCCCCCACTCACACCTCAGTCACCTGCCCTGCCTTATTTCCCAAGAGTAGGTCAGGTTTTGCACCTTCTCCAGTAGATACATCCACATACTGAATCAGAAAATTTTCTTGTACACACTTAACAAATTCCTCCCCATCTAAACTCTTAACACTATGGCAGTCCCATTCAAGGATTGGAAAGTTAAAATCCCCATTATTCTTACAGATAGCTGAGATCACTTTACAAATTTGTTTTTGAATTTCCCTCTGACTATTAGGGGCTTCTGGCATTCCTGTAGACAGTGATGACATAAAGATTAAAGCCAATGGCTCTGCAATCTCCTCCCTGGCTTCCCAGTGAATTTCAGGATGAATCCCATCTGACTCAGGGGACTAATTTATTTTCTCACTTGCCAGAATTGCGAACACCTCCTGTCTGGTCTAGTAGCCTGTCTCTCAGATTCTTCCTTAACAATATTGTGTTTTTCTGATGGGAATACTATCGGAAAATATTCATTCAGCGCTTCCCCTATCTCCACAGACTCCACGGGCAACTTCCCACTACTGTCCTTGATTGGGAGAAAGTGAGGACTGCAGATGTTGGAGATCAGAGCTGAAAAATGTGTTGCTGGAAAAGCGCAGCAGGTCAGGCAGCATCAAAGGAGCAGGAGAAGGCGGAGAGGTCGGGAAGAAGATTGCAGGTCAAGAAGGCGGTGCTGAGTCCGAAAGTTGGGACTGAGAAAAGGTGGGGGGAGGGGAAATGAGGAAGGTGGAGAAATCTGAAATCTGGGAGTCATCCCTTGTGGCTGGAGGGTTCCTAAGTGGAAGATGAGGCACTCTTCCTCCAGGTGTCATGTTGCCATGGTCTGGCGATGGAGGAGGCCAAGGACCTGCATGTCCTTGGCGGAGTGAGAGGGGGAGTTAACATGTTCAGCCACGGGGCGGTTGGCTTGGTTGGTGCGGGTGTCCCAGAGGTGTTCTCTGAAACGTTCCGCAAGTAGGCAGCCTGTCTCCCCAATGTATAGGAGGCCACATCCGGTGCAGCGGATGCAGTAAATGATATGTGCGGAGGTGCAGGTGAATTTTGATTGGGTGTCCTTGATTGGCCCTAGTCTTTCTCTCTTCATTCTTTTATTCCTGATTTACCTACAGAAAACTTCAAGTTTTTCCTTGATCCTATCTGCCAACGATTTCTCACGTGTCCTCCTGGCTCTTCTTAGCTCTCTTTTTAGGTCTTTTCTGGCTAACTGGTAACTCTCAACTACCCTAACTGAGCCTTCACGCTTCATCCTAACATAAGCCTTGTTCTTCCACTTGACAAGAGATTCAACTTCTTTAGTAAACCATGGTTCCCTCACTCAACCACTTCCTCCCTGCCTGACAGGTACATACTTATCAAGGACACGCAGTAGCTGTTCCTTAATAAGCTCCACATTTCAATTGTAGCCTTTCCTTGCAGTTTCCTTCCCCATCCTATGCATCCTAAATCTTGCCTAATTGCAACATAATTGCCCTTCCTCCAGCTATAACTTTCCCCCTGCTTAATGTAGCTATCCCGTTCTATTGTTAAAGTAAACATAACCAAATTGTAGTCACTATCACCAAAGTGCCCACCCACCTCGAAATCTAACACCTGGCCTGGTTCATTACCCAATATTATATCCAATGTGACCTCGTCCTATGTTGGCTTGTGTCAGGAAACAATCCTGCATACATTGGACAAAAGCTGAGCCATCTAAAGTATTCAAACTATAGTATTTCTGGTCAATATTTGGAAAGTGAAAGACCCCCATAACAACTACCCTGTTACTCTCACTCCTATCCAGAATCATCTTTGCTATCCTTTCCTCTACATCTCTGGAACTATTTGGAGGCCCATAGAAAACTCTCAAAGGATGACCTCTCCTTTCCTGTTTCTAATCTCAGCTTGTACTACCTCAATAGACGAGTCTTCAAATGTCCTTTCTGCAATCTTAATACTGTCTTGACTAACAATGCCACACCTCCCCCTCTTTTACCATTTTCTCTGTTCTTACCGAAATATCTAAATCCAGGAATCTGCAACAACCATTCCTGTCCCTGCTCTATCTATGTCTTCAAAATGGCTACAACATTGGAGTCCCCAGTACCAACCCATGCTGCAAGTTCACCCACCTTATTTCGGACGCTCCTGGCATTGAAGTAGACACACATCAAGCCACTTTTCTGCTTGCCAGTCCCTTCTTGCGATCTTGAAATGATATTTCTAACCTCACGAGATTAGATTCCCTACAATGTGGAAACAGGCCCTTCGGCCCAACCAATCCACACCAACCCTCTGAAGACTAACCCACTCAGACCCATTTCTCTCTGACTAATGTACCTAACACTATGGAGTAGAGTGGTGCTGGAAAAGCACAGCAGTTCAGGCAGCATCCGAGGAGCAGGAAAATTGATGTTTTGGGCAAAAGCCCTTCATCAGGAATACAGGCAGAGTGCCTGAAGGGTGGAGAGATAAATGAGAGGAGGGTGGGGGTGGGGAGAAAGTAGCATAGAGTACAATAGGTGAGTGGGGGTGAGGATGAAGGTGATAGGTCAGGGAAGAGGGTGGGGGAAGGTAGCAAAGAGTACAATGGGTGGATGGGGGTGGGATGAAGGTGATAGGCCAGAAAGGAAAGTGGAGTGGATAGGTGGAAAAGAAGATAGGCCAGTAGGACAGGTCATGGGGACGGTGCTGAGCTGGAAGTTCGAGTCTGTTTCAGGACATGGTTGAAGAGCTCTATCCAGAATCTGGTTTCCAGCATCTGCAGTCGTTGTTTTTACCTAATGCTATGGGGCAATTTAGCATGGCCAGTTCACCTGACCTGCACATCTTTGGACTGTGGGAGAAACTGAGCATCTAGAGGAAACCCACGCAGACTCCAGGAAAACGCGCAAACTCCACACAGACAGTCATCCAAGACTGGAATTGAACATGGGACCCTGGTGCTGTGAGGCAGCAGTGTTAACCACTCAGCCACCGTGTCACCCTTCAACCTCCTGGACACAAGAACTACAATTTAGGTTCCCGTCCCCCTGCTGAATTAGTTTAACCTGTGCCAAGTACCCCTTGGCTTACTTGGTAAGTTGCTCCCCCCTCCCCCAAACAGTATTCAAAATGGTATACTTGTTATTGAGGGGAGCTGCCACGGGGGGATTTTTTCACTGCCTGCTGATTCCCTTTCCATCCCCTGACTGCAAGCCATCTGCCTTTTTCTTGCACCCGACATGTGACTACCACTGTGCAACTCCTCTCAATAATGCCCCCCACCTCCTGAATGACCCAAAGTTCATCCAGCTCCAGCTCCAGCTTCTTAACGTGGTTTTCAAAGAGCTGGAGTTGGGTGCACTTCCTGCAGATGCAGTCAGCAGGGACACTCGTAGTGACTCTTACCTTCCACATTCTGCAGGAGGGACATTCAACTTCACTAACCTTTATTCCCACTGTACTAAATTCCCAATGAAACTGCAGAAAAATAAAGATTTTTTAAAAATATAGTTACCTTACCAATCTGGCGGACAGAGCGATTTTTTGGTTAGAGGAGGAGGATGGGTAGGAGATACTACCTAAGTAGTGTTTCGGGTAATACAATCGCACAATTATATTACCTCACTTACTCAACATTCCCGTGTCTGCTCCTGCTCAGCGTGCGCTCTGCCTATTCATGAGGTAAATTTATATAATTTTAAAGTTATTTTCCCAGCAGGTCCCTGGTCCTCACTGTCCCTCCTCCCACTGCTGCTGCTACTGGTAAAATACCCGTCCCCACCATTTCCTCTGGCAGCTCATTCCATACACGTACCGCCCTCCTGCATGAAAACGTTGCCCCTTATGTACCTTTTAAATCTTTCCCCTCTTACCCTAAAGAGGAGAAAGTGAGGTCTGCAGATGCTGGAGATCAAAGTTGAAACTTTATTGCTGGAACAGCACAGCAGGTCAGGCAGCATCCAGGGAACAGGAGATTCGACGTTTCGGGCACAGGCCCTTCTTCAGGAATGAGCAGAGAGTGTTCAGCAGGAGAAGATAAAAGGTAGGGAGGAGGGACTTGGAGGAGGGGCGTTGGAAATGTGATAGGTGGAAAGAGGTCAAGGTGAGGGTGATAGGTCGGAGTAGGATGGAGGCGGAGAGGTCAAGAAGAAGACTGCAGGCCAGGAAGGCGGTGCCGGGCTGGAAGGATCCCTTTTATCTTCTCCTGCTGAACACTCTCTGCTCATTCCTGAAGAAGGGCCTGTGCCCGAAACGTCGAATCTCCTGTTCCCTGGATGCTGCCTGACCTGCTGTGCTGTTCCAGCAATAAAGTTTCAACTTTGATATCCAAATGAATCCAACAAGAACTGGACCAAGCATATGTGGTACTCATAATCTTCTTCATCCTAAGTATACGCATGATTTTACTACAACTGCTAAGTATTTCATCAGTAATATTTTCAGCAACATAACACAAAACATCGCAGATAAGAAAAACTGCAGCATATTAACATGCCAAATTTCCCCTAAAGTAAATGCATTAAAATTCCATCAAATTTGACAATATTGTTATGTATTTGGCTTTAAGGGGTTAACACGTAGGGGGTTCCATACAACAGCCAAGCAGGGTGAGATCAATAGTTGTGATGTTGAGAAGATATGCTCTTCTTCATTAGGGTAAATAAAACCACAGAAAGTAGACAAAATCAAACACAAAATATTGCTGAGGAAAGGAGTGAACAAAGACAGAAATGGGAACTATTTAAATGTAAATCTATGATTCGCTCCAGTAATAATATCTAACAATATTCAATATCTAGGATCATACCAAAAGAGTACTTTGAAGTATTAAAGGGATTTTCTGCTATCTAGTGATCTCTGAGGCATGAAGTTTCCCTTTCTTGATATGTGCAAGATCAAGACAAACACTAGGCATACAGTAACAGTGATATCACCGCAGGGAGTTGGCAGCCAATTACACTGAAGTATTCTCAAACAGCAAATCAGAAAGTAAAATGCAGTAAAATCTTCTACTCAATTAAAATTTCCACAGAGTAAATACAAATCATCAGTGATACACATGGGATTAAAGTAGCTGAAATATCATAACTTTTTTTTAAATTTGAAAAAAACATTATTGCCATAATAATGGCAAAAAAGCATCCCAGTGATATAACATTAGATTTCTATGAGTAACTATTGAGTTATTAAAATTAAATTGCATTTATATAGTAACTGTTATGGCCACAGAAAGATCCAAAATGCTTTACAGCCAATAAAGTACTTTGGAAGTACAGTCAGTGTTGACACATAGCAGGCAATTTACATGTAGCAAGCTCCCACAAAAAGAAATGCTGTACTAATTATTGAAAAAATATTGACTATGACACCTGGAACAACTTTCTCATCAGTGGTGAGGTTCTGGAACCCACGAGTTCAAAGGGTAATACAGGCAAAAACCATAATCACATTAAAACATGCGGTGGAACAGTCAATGGGTTTAGGAATCAAAATTTGGAGAGTGGGATTAGTGTGACGAGGTATTCATCGACTGGTATGGACATAATGTGCCAGACGACTACCTTCTGTGCATGAAATCTTACTGTGTTTTCTATGTATCTATAACTCTTATTAAAAATAGTGCCATTGGCTCTTCTATGTCTACATTAGAGGACAGACAGGCCTTCACTTAGTAGGCTCTCGTCAAAAAGATAGCAGCTTAAATCTTCCAACTTCCCTCACTGGATTGGAATGTGTTGCTGGAAAAGCGCAGCAGGTCAGGCAGCATCCAGGGAACAGGAGAATCGACGTTTCGGGCATAAACCCTTCTTCAGGAATGAGGAAAGTTTGTCCAGCAGGCTAAGATAAAAGGTAGGGAGGAGGGACTTGGGGGAGGGGCGTCGGAAATGTGATAGGTGGAAAGAGGTCAAGGTGAGGGTGATAGGCCAGACTGGGGTGGGGGCGGAGAGGTCGGGAAGAAGATTGCAGGTTAGGAAGGCGGTGCTGAGTTCGATGGATTTGACTGAGACAAGGTGGGAGGAGGGGAAATGAAATTTTCAGCTCTGATCTCCAGCATCTGCAGACCTCACTTTCTCCTAGCCATAGTGAAGCCACACAGTGTCTAACTCAATGACTCGTCTCTGGTAAATACGAACGTTGTTGATCTCCTCTTGTGTTGAAATCAGAAACAGACATGAAGGTGACAATTGGAAGCCACCCACCCTGCACTGAGACTGAAGCCAGCCGTCTCTGGTTTGATGTTTTCAAGAAAGACCTTTATATCTGCGATGGGAAGATTTGGGTGTCAATCTTACAAGGTAATGCAACAATATCATTAAGGTAGAGATGGATTGTTTGTAGTGCCACCCCTCAGTGAAGTTGTTAATGAATAAATAGAATACATAAAGAAAGAAAGTCACATTTGTATGAACCTCAGCAAGGCTCATTACGGTCAATGAAATTTTTTTTACTCAGCCAATGAAACAGGGCACAATAAGCTCCCACAAACAGCAATATGATAGTTGCCAAGTGACCTGCTTTTGCAATGTTGATTGGTCAGGACTCCAGGGTTAACTCCCTTACTATTCTTTAAAATTGTGCTATGGTATCTTCTCCCTCCACTTGAGAGGATAGAATCATAGAATCCCTACAGTGTGGAAACAGGCCCTTCAGCTCAACAAATCCACACCAATCTTCTGAAGATCCATTCCCCTATCCTATTATCCTATACTTACCCGTGACTAATGCACCTAACCTGAACATTATGACAATTTAGCATGACCAGTTCACGTACCCTGCATGTCTTTGGATTGTGGGAGGAAACCTGAGCACCCAGAGGAAACCCACACAGACATGGGGAGAATGTACTGTCGCCCAACGGTAGAATCAAATGCAATACCCTGGTGCTGTGAGACAGCAGTGCTAACCACTGAGCTACCATGCCAGATAGATGCGACCTTTTTTCTTAACAATTCGCCTCTGACTGCACACCCCTGCTCAGGACTACACTGGGGTATCAACCCAGATTAGAACTTTCTAAAGAGGCATTTTGCCCACAATATTGTAAATCAGCGTTCAGGGTTCAAGTAGTGAGTCACGCTAATTCAGAGTGCATCAGTGCTGAACGGTACTGTCTTCCATGTGCGTCAATGATCAGATAAAGGTCTCTGAGTGTTGAATAAATTATCCCCTCCCCACACAACACATACACACACACCCACTCTCTTTCTGTTTCACACACACACGTATACACACACACACACGCCTCCACCCTACTCCGACCTATCACCCTCACCTTGACCTCTTTCCACCTATCACATTTCCAACTCCCCTCCTCCAAGTCCCTCCTCCCTACCTTTTATCTTCTCCTGCTGAACACTCTCTGCTCATTCCTGAAGAAGGGCCTGTGCCCGAAACGTCGAATCTCCTGTTCCCTGGATGCTGCCTGACCTGCTGTGCTGTTCCAGCAATAAAGTTTCAACCTCTTACCCTAAACCCATGTCCTCTAGTTCTGGACTCCCCCACCCCAGGGAAAATACCTTGTCTGTTCAGCCTACCCATGCCTCTCATGATTTTATAAGCCTCCAAAAGGTCACCCCTCAGCCTCCAACGATCCAGGGAAAATGGCCCGAGCCTATTCAGCATCCAATCCTGCACATATCCTTTTAATCTTTTCTGAACCCTTTCAAGTTTCATAACATCCTACTGATAGGAAGGAGACCAGAATAGCACACAATATTCCAACAGTGGCCTAACCAATGTCCTGTGCAGCTGCAACATGATCTCCCGACTCCTGTACTCAATAGTCTGACCAATAAAGGAAAGCGTACTAAATGCCTTCTTCACTATCCTATCTACCTGTGACTCTACTTTCAAGAAACTATGAACCTGCACTCCAAGGTCTCTTTGTTCAGCAACACTCCCCAGGACCTTTCCATTAAGTGTACAAGTCCTGGTCTGATTTGCTTTTCCAAAATGCAGCACCTCACATTTACCTAAATTAAACTCCATCTGCCACTCCTCAGCCCATTGGCCCATCTGATCAGGATCCCGTTGTAATCTCAGGTAAACTTCTTCGCTGTCCACTACATCTCCAATTTTGGTGTCGTCTGCAAACTTGCTAACTATACCTCCTACGTTCACATCCAAACCATTTATATTAATGCAAGAACTGACACGAACAACTCTTTAGCATATGCAGATAATGACAATGCTTCCCCTACTCAGAAAGCATGAAAACTCCAGGCATACATTTTTAAACAATTAGGACATAATTGGCACTTAAACTTTATTTGCTATCTACGTAATTAAATAGGTATGGTTTACAAATATACATGTTATTTTTGTGTTAATCAAGAACTTTATTCACTTTTTTTACAATGACTTACAAGGTTTTCCAACACAGAAGGAGGGTATTAAATCAATCTTTTGGTTAGAAATGGGTCAGTGCTGCTTTTTCTAAACATAGAGGCTGTGGTTCATGATTCAAACTGACCCTTAGATCCAAACAGTCCATGTTCCCAAACCTAACTTCTCCCACCTGCCTGCACTGGGCCCATCTCCCTCCAAACCTTTCCTGTTCAAGAACTTATCCAAATGTCATTTAAAACATTGTAACTGTACCTGCCCCACCACTTTCTCTGGCAGTTCATTCCACACACAAACCATTCTCTGCTTAGAAAAGTTGCCCCTCATGTCCTTTTCAAAACTTTCGCCTCTCACTTTAAAATGTGACCCCTCCCCAGTTTTTTATAAACTCCAATACGGTCACCACTCAACCTCCTACACTCCAGTGAAGAAAGTCCTAGTCTATTTTTATATCTCAAATTCCCCACTCCAGGAAACATCCCTTGAAGTTAGGCAGCAAATAAATGTATTGCTGCCTCCTCATTGACTTGATTGTCGTGTCGGTCCATTTGGGGACAGTATTACCAGGGAGCTGACAGTTCAGAAAGAGACATTAACATGGAGTATCTGTTGAGGATAACCTGACCTTCTTTAAGGCAACTACTGTCAGATTCCTCTACTAACACTGTCTACATCCAGGAGCTGCATGAATAGAGCACCAAGGAAGGGACTGTTGGTAGATATATGTCACACCTCAGTGATGGAGATAGAGAGGTGGAGGGTGGCAATGTCTCCAGGTTAGTAGAAGATGCTAACAGACCCTCTAGCCCACTCTCCAAAGAGAATGGTTGAAGTAATCAGAGAGTCTAGTGATCAGCCTGGCATCTGCCCCCAAGGACATGGTAGCAATGGAATGGAGAAGCTGAAATGATCTTTCTCACCTGGCTAAGGTGAGTGAATGAATCTTTACATTTTCAACCCACCTCTACTAACATTTAGGACTCCTGTCTAGCAACTGGACTCCTCCAACCTCACACACATTGCAATAATGCCAACCTCTCTCCCAAATCCTGCAGTTAACTCCATATCTCAGCAAATCAATTGTAGCAATCCCATCAATGAGATACAATCACTGACATTCTGCCCTGTCTTACAGGACAAGGTCATCCAGGGCCAAGTGGAACAGAACGGAACTAGTGGGATCTGTATCTGCTGATGAGATGTCTGCTCACAGTTTCGGGTGGCCAACATCAAAGCTCATCCAATTTATTCAGAATCTTGAGGATGATAGTATGTTATGGCCCTTCTCATCTCCTTGTGCACCTTCATCCTGCTAACTGATTTGATGAAGAAGCCGCAAATAGTTGTTCTCTTTTTTTCCATCCCATTCCGCTTCTTACATAACATTGAGATTGCTGGAGAAACTCAACAGGTTTGGAGAGAGAAATGAGGTTAACATTTCAAGTCTAGTACGGCCCTTCTTCAGAACTGAAAA
The DNA here is from genome assembly GCF_004010195.1 of Chiloscyllium plagiosum. Taxonomy (NCBI): domain Eukaryota; kingdom Metazoa; phylum Chordata; class Chondrichthyes; order Orectolobiformes; family Hemiscylliidae; genus Chiloscyllium; species Chiloscyllium plagiosum. Next base: position 9,180,144 of record NC_057725.1, read on the forward strand.
GCTGTGGAGAGTAGGTTCTTTGTTGTAATTTTTACAGAGGTGGACAAGGGCAGATAGTGTACAGGCCCATACAAAGGAAAAAGAGATTATTAATAGTGAAGAAAGGAAACAAAGAAGAAAATGTGTGTAAATTGAGTTGTGAATTGAACATTCACGATTACATATCATTTTGCCAAATTAAATCACATTTCCTCAATTCCTGCATTCATGGAGCACAATCAGTACCTCGTTAGCCTGCTGGATGGTTCAACTCTTGTCTTACCAGAACAAATCTTGAAACATTGTCTCTGGAGTTAATCTGCAGATGTGATCTGCAATACATAAACTCTCCAATGAGTAACATGACTGAGCCTGATTAGATGTTAAATAAGATTGTGCAGGATAGGGGACTCTGCGACCCCCCATCAGGCACTCTGCTTCCCTTCCCAAGAACAAAGACACGGAGCTGTGCACAGAAATATAGGAATAAGAGTAGGCCATTCAGCTCCTTACTTCTGTTCTGCCATTTAGTTGGATATGGACAGAGTTGCAGTTCAACTCCATTTAACTGCTGTTGTTCTATACATTTAGTTTGCCTTAATTAACAGAGGTCCATTGATTCCAGATCCCATCTATGTAGCATAGAGTGCCTCCTAACATAGTGTCACCTGTAAATGTAGATATACACCTCTCTATTCTTTTATCCAAATCATTGAAATATATGCTGTAGTATGAAGATCTGCAAACAGACTCCTGGAGAGCACCAGGTGTCACATAAATCATGACATTTCTATATATTTAATATCTGAACTCACCCAGGAATTTTGAAAATAAATTAAACTTTGTCTGCCCTTTTTAATGGTTAATAACTACACAACACCAGATTATAGCTGACAGGTTTATTTGGGAGCATGAACTTTCAAAGCGCTGCTTCTCCATTACTTGGTGAAGGAGCAGCGCTTCGAAAGCTAGTGCCTCCAAATAAACCTGCTGCACTATAACCTGGTGTGTGATTTTTAACTTTGGCCACCCCAGTCCAACACCGGCTCCTCCAAATCATTTTAATGATGTCAGTTTATGCTCAAGATTCCTACAAATGGAGTAGTGTAAAATAATCAATTTCAATACCATTTCACCTGCATTGCCTCTGTCAATCCCTTTGGGTATTCTCTAAGTTTTATTCGCTCATTTTTCAAAACTCTAAAGAATACCGTTTGCCTAATTTCTCTTCATACAAGAGTCTTGGTCTTTGGGGAACAAGTCTGGTGAACCTTCATTGCACTCCCTCTTTTGCGATGATATCTTTCCTGAGAAAAAGAGACCAAAACCTCACACAGTACACCAGGGTGCAGTCTAACCAAACTCCCACACAAGACTTTACTACTCTTTTACACGTACAACATTTAAAAGATATCTGGATGAATATATGGATAGAAAGGGATATGGGCCAAATGTTAGCCAATGGGATGAGATTTTTTTAGGATATCTGTTCAGCATGGACAAGTTGGACTGAAAGGTCTGTTTCCGTGCTGTATGTTTCTATGATTGTAAAAGCTTCTTGTAATGAAGATTAACAATCCATTGGCCTTCCTATGAGGGAACATACAAGACTCTAGAATTGGAGAAACATAGTGTTCTCATACGGTTACAGAGCTGAAAAATATTAGGATGAGAAAAGATTGTGGAGGAATTTGAAAACAACAATCAGAGCCTTAAAATTGAGTAACTTTAATTTTAAAGCTTAAGCTTCTCCAGTTTTACTTCAGCAAGTAAATCTGGGTTTATTTTTGTTGACTGCTGTGGAACCTTCCTAATACATTTAGTCTATTTTATGACATGCTCACTAAAATTGACAGCAGCATTATATTTTTAGACTGAGAAGTGAATTATAAAGCCCCAACATAACTTCTGTCACCTAACAGTCCAAACCAGCCCCATCTCCTGGTGTCCTATTTTTAGCACTTTATTCAAAAGGATGAATGGTCTAATCCTGCTGCTATGTTTCTCCATTTACCTCTGTCTGAATAGAGTCATTGTCATACAACATGGAAATAGACCCTTCAGTCCAATCAGTGCACATCAACCAAACTAAACTATTCTCACTTGCCTACACTTGCCCCATATCTCTCCAAACCTTTCTTATTCATGGACTTATCTAAATGTCCTTCAAACATTGCAAGTGTACCTGTGTACATCACTTTCTCTGGTAGTTCATTCCACACACAAACCGCTCTCTGTGTAAAAAAGCTGCCCTTCATGTTCTTTTTAAATCTTTCCCCTCTCACCTTAAAAATATGCCCCCTAGTTTTGAATTTTCCCACCAAAGGGAAAAGACCCTTGTCATTCACCTTATCTATGCTCCTCATAATTTTATAAATCTCTATAATGTCACCCCTCAACCTTCCGTACTCCAATGAAAACATTCCAGTCTATTTTTATATCTCAAACCCTCCATCCATGGCAACATCCCAATAGATCTTTTCTGAACTCTCTCCAGTAATAATATCCTTTCTATAACAGGGTGACCAGAACAGCAAACAGTAATCTAAAAGAGGTCTCACCAATGGCTTGTACAACCTCAGCATGACATCTCAACTCAAAGGGTCTGTGCAATGAAGGCAAGCATGCTAAACCCCTTCTTAACCACCTTGTCTACCTATGATGCAAATTTCAAAAAAATTATGGACCTGAATCTCTCGATCTCTCTGTTCAACAACACGAGCCAGGGCCCTGTCCTGAAATATATTGTTCTGCCCTTGTTTGTTTAGTCAAAGTGCAATACCTTACATTTGTCCAACTTAAATTCTCTCTGCCACTCCTCAGCCCATTGACCCTATTGATCAAGATCTCTTTGCAATCTTAGATAACCTTCTTTACTGTCAATTATACCACTATTTTGGTGTCACCTGCAAACTTACTAACCATGACTCCTATGTTCTATACAAATCATTTATATAAAAGATAAACAAATCTTGATGGAAGTATTGTCATTACAGGTATTTTCTACATTACAACAGTGAGTACACATCAGAAAGACTTAATTGGCTGCCCAATGGTTGCGCAAAGCACAATGTAAATGAACATTTATTTTTATGGATTATTGCCTCATTTTTAAAATATCTTTGATTCCTTTTATAGAACTAGAATGAGATTGAAATCTGCTGTCTGAATGTTTCCAACAGCAATGCCTGTGTTAAAAAGCCAGTTCCAATTCATTGTAACAATCACAGCAGTGATAGTTGTGTAGTTGGTCTCGCGGGGTTACTGCTGGTTTGTTAGTTCTGTTGCTTGTGGTAATGTTCTGAGGACTAGGGTTCAAATCCTTTCATCGTGAATAGTGGGGTATGGATTTAATAAAAATTTGGAATTAAGGTCGCTAAAATAGTGTTGAAGAATGTCAATTGCCATTTTAAGAACCCACCTGGTTCATTAATATTCTTTCAGGAAGGAAACTACCATCCTTCCTTGGTCTGGCTAATGTGTGACTTCAGACCCACATCAATGTAATTAACTCTTAACTGCCTCCTGGGCAGTTAGGGATTAACTATAAATGCTAGCCTCGCCCATGATGGCCACATCTCATGAATGAAGTTTTTAAAATTCAATTGTGAAAATTGCACCAATTTAACCTGGACTCAATATGTTTGGTTTCAAATCCCCCTTCCTCCAGGGATGTGTCATAATATGCTTGAACAGTTCAACTTGGCATCAGTTAATTTATAATTTAATGTACATTTCTCTGTACACAGATGCAGCCATATATGCTGAGTTTCCCCAGCATTATCTGTGTTTGCTTCAGATTTCCAGAATCTGCAGTGATTTTGTTATTCATTTATGGGATGAGGGTACCTCAGGCCAATCCAGCATTTTTGCTCATTCCTAATTGTCCATTGGGCTTCAACCACATTGCTGTGGGTCTAGAGGCGGCACGGTGGCACAGTGGTTAGCACTGCTGCCTCATAGCACCAGAGACCCGGGTTCAATTCCCGACTCAGGTGACTGACTGTGTGGAGTTTGCACATTCTCCCCGTGTCTGCGTGGGTTTCCTCCGGGTGCTCCGGTTTCCTCCCACAGTCCAAAGATGTGCAAGTCAGGTGAATTGGCCATGCTAAATTGCCCGTAGTGTTAGGTAAAAGGGTAAATATCGGGGTATGGGTGGGTTGCGCTTCGGCGGGTCGGTGTGGACGGGTTGGGCCGAAGGGCCTGTTTCCACACTGTAAGTAATCTAATCTAATCTAATCTAGAGTTACATGTAGGCCAGACTGGGTAAGGATGGCAGTTTCTTCCCTAAGAATATTAGCGAATCAGATGGGTTTTTTCCAACAATTGACAATGGATTATCAGTCATCATTAGACCTTTACCTCCAGATTTTACTGAGTTCAAATTACATCATCTTCCATGGCAGGATTTGAATTTGGGTCCCCAGAATAGTTGGCAGCATAGCCTCTTACTGGTTATTAATGAGATGTCGCTGACATGCTTAAATGTCTTGGAAAGTGACGAAACTTTCAGAAGTATATTCCAGAAGTCTGCAGGCAGTTTCTTGCTGATTCTTTAGGCTACTCTGAATTGAAATAAGTATCTAAAATTGCCGCTGTTAAGCAGGTACAGAGTAAGGCATTCGACAAAGTTCCCCATGGTCAACTGGTCAGCAAGGTTAGATCTCACGGAATACAGGGAGAACTAGCCATTTGGATACAGAACTGGCTCAAAGGTAGAAGACAGAGGGTGGTGGTGGAGGGTTGTTTTTCAGACTGGAGGCCTGTGACCAGTGGAGTACCACAAGGATCGGTGCTGGGCCCTCTACTTTTCGTCATTTCCATAAATGATTTGGGTGCGAGCATAAGAGGTAGAGTTAGTAAGTTTGCAGATGACACCAAAATTTGGAGGTGTAGTGGACAGCGAAGAAGGTTACATCAGATTACAACAGCATCTTGATCAGTTGAGCCAATGGGTTGAGATGTGGCAGATGGAGTTTAATTCAGATAAATGCAAGGAGCTGCATTTTGGGAAAGTAAATCTTACTTAATGGTAAGGTCCGAGGGAGTGTTGCTGAACAAAGAGACCTTGGAGTGCAGGTTCATAGCTCCTTGAAAGTGGAATCGCAGGTTGATAGGATAGGAAAAAGGCGATTGGTATGCTTTCCTTTATTGGTCAAAGTATTGAGTACAGGAGTTGGAAGTCATGTTGCAGCTGTATAAGACATTGGTTAGGCCACTGCTTGGAATATTGTGTGCAATTCTGGTCTCCTTCTCATTGGAAAGATGTTGTGAAATGTGAAAGGGTTCAGAAAAGATTTGCAAGGATGTTGCCAGAGTTGAAGGATTTGAGCTATAGGGAGAGGCTGAATAGGCTGGGACTGTTTTGCCTGGAGCGTCGGAGGCTGAGGGGTGACCTCATAGAGGTTTACAAAATTATGAGGGGCATGGATAAGATAAACAGACAAAGTCTTTTCCCTGGGGTTGGGGAGTCCAGAACTAGAGGGTATTGGTTTAGGGTGAGAGGGGAAAGATATAAAAGAGACCTAAGGGGCAACTTTTTCATGTAGAGGGTGATACGTGTATGGAATAAGTTGGCAGAGGAAGTGGTGGAGGCTGGTACAATTGCAACATTTAAAAGGCATTTGGATGGGTATATGAATAGGAAGGGTTTGGAGGGATATGCGCCGGGTGCTGGCAGGTGGGACTAGATTGAATTTGGGTCGGCATGGATGTGTTGGACTGAAGGGTCTGTTTCCATGCTGTACATCTCTATGACTCTATGACTCTAAAAGGAGCAATGCTGATTGGCTGATGCATCAATATAAGAAAGTAAGTTCTGCATACAATCGACTTCAAGTCTGCCCTTCTTCCTTTATCTAATGTTTTGGCATTGCTGTCTGGAAATTATCCTGGGAACAGCTATTTGAATGGGATTGCCCCAGCAGAACACAAACTTATTTTCTCCAGTGAGACCACGAATGTGGGCTGTAAAGTTTAGACTTAGCCATTTATAACTTCAATGAAATGGAATTTCATAATGTTACATCGGGGGAGTATGAAAGATGTCTGGTGCCTCTAAGTATCATCAACTCTGGGATCGCAGGCAACCTAAGAGACACCAGTGTGTCACAATTCCTGCATAATTGTTAATTGATGATTAAAAATAGGTCATATATTCCAAGAATGATGAATCACTACCTTATATTTAAAGGCTAGGAAAATACATAATGTTGAGAGTGATGAGGGCTTCAATTTAATTAAGATATATCTCAGTGAGTGAAACTCGAGAAATGTGTTTAGTCTTTGGAATCCTCTGGGTTAAAATACAGGGGATAATGTTATACATTTAGATGGTAATTCATATCAAATATGATGGTGCCCAGGACTTTCAGATCATTAATCTTGATCAAGTTCTCTCTCAACGTCCACATTTCAAGAAAAAAAAGTCCCAGGGTAGATAATCTTTCTTCATAACTCAGTGCAATAAGTTAATGAATCAGCCTTGGAGCCTCTTGCTGGACTCCATCCAATAATTCTTTCTTCGAATATGGAAAGCAACATATTAGAACTGCAAAAGCAGACTCTCACTAAGATTATAGCATCAACATCACTTTCTCAGCAATGTTCCTTCTATTTTTCTTTGCTTGTGCATGGTCTCTACCTTTTAATGTTTGATATACCCCTGTATTTAATTTTTTTAGTGCAATGGTGCACAAGAGTTGTCTTAAAAACAGGACAACTTGAGAACGGCCGCTACGATACATTCTAAGTCACTGCACATCCACAAACCTTATCTTTGGTTGCAACAATTTATCAACCAAACCATTCCATTCTATTCTTGGTTTGATAGCACAAGCAGATTGGAATTGAATCTTCAAATCACATTCTCATTCTGTCTAATACGGGAAATGAGATGGGGTGCGTGTGGGGTGCATAGTCAGCTGTCATTATTCCTGGTCCTTTAATCCAGAAACTCAGGCTCAAATCCTGAAACTGGAATTTGATTTAAAAATGAAAAAGAGCGAGTTAAGAATCTAATGATGACTATGAAATGATTGTTGTGGAAAGATCCTTTAGAGAAGAAAATATTCTGGCCCACCTGTGACTGCAGGTCCACTGGAATATGGTCGACTCTTAACTGCCCTCAGGGCAATTAGGGATTGGCAATAAATGCTTACTCAGCCAGTGACACCTACCATTCTTGAATAAATCTTACAAAGGTTATTGCTGAAGCATTTTGTCTTGTATCTGTCAGGACAAATACAAAAGTGCCAAATCTTAACCAATCATAATAGAGGGGTCTGATGGGTAGAAAAATGACAAACAGAACTCACCAGAGAGAAGTGTGAATGGGTTGGATATGAAGTGTGAATGGGTTTTTAAATTAGGTTCTCTAAAGTATAGAAACAGGCCTTTTGGCCAAACAAGTCCACACCGACACTCTGACAGAAACGCACCCAGACCCATTCCCCGAGCTTATATTTACCCCTGACTAATGTACCAACACTTTGGGCAATTTAGCATAGCCAATTCACCTGACCAGCACATTGCTGGATTGTGGGAGGAAACCGGAGCACCCGAAGGAAACCAGAGCACCCGAAGGAAACCAGAGCACACAGAGGAAACCGGAGCACCTGAAGGAAACCGGAGCACCCGAAGGAAACCGGAGCACTCAGAGGAAACCGTAGCTCCCAGGGGAAACCGGAGCACCCAGAGGAAACCGGAGCACCCAGAGGGAACCAGAGCACACAGAGGAAACCAGAGCACCCAGAGGAAACTGGAGCACCCGGAGGAAACCGGAGCACACAGAGGAAACCGGAGCACCCGAAGGAAACCGGAGCACCCAGAGGAAACCAGAGCACACAGAGGAAACCAGAGCACCCAGAGGAAACCGGAGCACCCAGAGGAAACCAGAGCACACACAGGAAACTGGAGCACCCAGAGGAAACCAGAGCACCCAGAGGAAACCGGAGCACCCGGAGTAAACCGGAGCACCCGGAGGAAACCGGAGCACCCAGAGGAAACCTGAGCACACAGAGGAAAGCAGAGCACCCAGAGGAAACCGGAGCACCTGAAGGAAACCGGAGCACCCGAAGGAAACCGGAGCACCCATAGGAAACCGGAGCACCCGAAGGAAACCGGAGCACCCAGAGGAAACCGGAGCACCCGAAGGAAACCGGAGCACCCAGGGGAAACCGGAGCACCCAGAGGAAACCGGAGCACCCGAAGAAAACCGGAGCACCCAGAGGAAACCGGAGCACCCGAAGGAAACCGGAGCACCCAGAGGAAACCGGAGCACCCGAAGGAAACCGGAGCACCCAGAGGAAACCGGAGCACCTGAAGGAAACCGGAGCACCCAGAGGAAACCGGAGCACCCAGAGGAAACCAGAGCACACAGAGGAAACCGGAGCACACAGAGGAAACCGGAGCACTCAGAGGAAACCAGAGCACACGGAGGAAACCAGAGCACACAGAGGAAACCAGAGCACACAGAGGAAACCGGAGCACCCAGAGGAAACCAGAGCACACAGAGGAAACCAGAGCACACAGAGGAAACCAGAGCACTCAGAGGAAACCAGAGCACCCAGAGGAAACCGGAGCACCCGAAGGAAACCGGAGCACACAGAGGAAACCGGAACACCCAGAGGAAACCAGAGCACCCAGAGGAAACCGGAGCACCCAGAGGAAACCGGAGCACTCAGAGGAAACCGGAGCACACAGAGGAAACCGGAGCACCCAGAGGAAACCGGAGCACACAGAGGAAACCGGAGCACCCAGAGGAAACCGGAGCACCCGAAGGAAACCGGAGCACCCAGAGGAAACCGGAGCACTCAGAGGAAACTGGAACCCCCAGAGGAAACCGGAGCTCACAGAGGAAACCGGAGCACCCAGAGGAAACCGGAGCACTCAGAGGAAACCGGAACACCCAGAGGAAACCGGAGCACTCAGAGGAAACCGGAGCACTCAGAGGAAACCAGAGCACACAGAGGAAACCGGAGCACACAGAGGAAACCCACGCAGATACTGTTTGCAAACTCCACACAGACAGTCACCTGAGATGGGAATCAAACGCTGGTGCCTGGTGCAGTGAGGCAGCAGTGCTATCCACTGAGCCAGGGTGCAATCCATCAAATGTTAGTGGATTGAATACGTAGTACAAGTGGTTTGGATATGAGGAGCGAGTGGGTTGGATATGAGGTGTGAGTGGGTGGGATATGAGGTGTGAATGGGTTGGGTATGAGGTGTGAGTGGGTTGGGTATGAGGTGAGAGTGGATTGGATATGAAGTCTGAGTGGATGGGATATGAGGTGTGAATGGGTTGGATATGAGGTGTGAATGGGTTGGGTATGAGGTGTGAGTGGGTTGGGTATGAGGTGAGAGTGGATTGGATATGAAGTCTGAGTGGATGGGATATGAGGTGTGAATGGGTTGGATATGAGGTGTGAATGGGTTGGGTATGAGGTGTGAGTGGGTTGGGTATGAGGTGAGAGTGGATTGGATATGAAGTCTGAGTGGATGGGATATGAGGTGTGAATGGGTTGGATATGAGGTGTGAATGGGTTGGGTATGAGGTGTGAGTGGGTTGGGTATGAGGTGAGAGTGGATTGGATATGAAGTCTGAGTGGATGGGATATGAGGTGTGAATGGGTTGGATATGAGGTGTGAATGGGTTGGGTATGAGGTGTGAGTGGGTTGGGTATGAGGTGAGAGTGGATTGGATATGAAGTCTGAGTGGATGGGATATGAGGTGTGAATGGGTCGGATATGAGGTGTGAGTGTCTGTGGAGCTGGTTTAAATCAGACAG
>NC_057725.1:9193311-9212762 GCF_004010195.1 Chiloscyllium plagiosum
GATATGAGGTGTGAGTGGGTTGGGTATGAAGTGTGAGTGGGTCGGATATGAGGTGTGAGTGGGTTGGGTATGAAAGTGTGCGTGTGTTAGGTATGAAGTGTGAGTGGTTTGTGTATGAGTTGTGAGTGGGTTGGATATGAAGTGTGAGTGTGTTGGATATGAAGTGTGAGTGGGTTTGATATGAGGTGTGAGTGGTTTGTCTATGAGGTATGAGAGGGTTGGATATGAGGTGTGAGTGAGTTTGATATGAGGTGAGTGGGTTGGATATGAGGTGTGAGTGGGTTGGATATGAAGTGTGAATGGGTTGGGTATGAGGTGTGAGTGAGTTGTGTATGAAGTATGAGTGGGTTGCATTTGCAAAAGTCAAACAAAGCCATGGAATTCGCAATGAGGAAATAATAAAACTCACAATATTCCAACTGGATTGTTTGTTAGCTCTCGCTTTCAGAGTGCTGCTCTGAAACCATCTAATGATGGAGCACTGGTCCGAAAATTAGTGCTTCCAAATAAACCTGTTGGACTATAACCTGGTGTTGTGTGATTTTTGACTTTGCCCACCCCAATCCTACACCGGCACCTCCACATCAGGCTGCTGAGAGGTGCAGAGGAAATGTGGAACTGCAGACCTCATGAAAGTAAGCTGATGAGGTAGTTAAGAAGGCGTATGGAATCTAATGGAGGGATAGCTGACTCTAAAAGGCTAGGAATGACCAGAATCAGAATATTGTAAACCTGGCAAACAGTCGTAAATATGGTCAGGGAAGCAACAGAGAGTGGGCTAATAGCGAGTTGTGTCTACATGTGAAAATAGTCTGTACAGATTATCTACATAACTGCAGAAGGAAACAACTCAGCCATTTCACGAAGTTGACAGACCATAAAACAACGGTCATTACCCACCTCTTTTGAGGTGAAGAGGTCAAGGCCTTGGTCACAGCTGGTGCAAGCAGATTGTAAGAAGCACACAAGAGCAGATGTTCTGAGAAAATCATAAGGGGGTTGCAAGAACCACATGGATTATGATATCCTGGAAATACAGGATGCAAACCCATAACTGGCTTTTGCAAGATGTAGCTGACCGGCAGTTTTATTATTTACGCAGAGTTGCATGTAACCATTGTGACACGAAAATGTTGAGCTTTCGTGGGCAGAGTTTCTCTGAGTTTGAATTGGAGATCTCTCATGTATGCATGTGGTATAAGCTTGAATACATTTTGCTTGTTACGATTCAGTCAATCTCTACAAGACCCTCCATCGATTGGTCTTGTGACCAGGGCACCACACTGGACAGTAACTGACTACATGGCTCCAAATTAAGTGAGCACGTTTATTTATCACCTTGAGTTAGAGGGAGATGGAAACATGGTCAGGAACTGGATGTAAGTTGTGGTATAAAGAACGCTTGGAGGCAGATTGGAACAAATTGAGGTAATCGCTCCAATGTCAGTGCCAGTGCTACGGACAATCTCTCATACGTTACAGAGTAGGCACAAAAGGGACAAATGTTAATAAAGTGAGCAGGGAGGCCACGCAACGGACTGCTAGCAGCCTCAGGATAAAAAGGGTACCAAGCTTGAATGTCAAAAGGAAGGATGATATCAAATGGGGCCCAAAGAATCCACAGTACAGACTATAGTCAATCATAATAAGAAGCTATTTGGAACCCCACAAACCCATCAAAGAGATTGGGGGCATAAAGAAACAAGAAACAAGAAACAAAGAAGGCAGGGGTTTAGCTCATGTAGAATTAACAAAATGTGTCGATCAATTAAACAGATGATGTCTAAATTAAAAATCACACAACACCAGATTATAGTCCAACAGGTTTGTTTGGAAGCGTTAGCTTTCGGAGCTTCATCAGGTGATTGTGGATTCGGAGTATAATCTGGTGATGTGTGATTTTTAACTTTGTACACCCGAGTCCAACACCAGCGTCTACAAATCATGTCTAAATTAATGCTGGCCTGGCCAGTACTAGTGGCCCTTGAACAAAGCATAAGTAATTAAAAGAGAAATTCTTCAAGCGGTAGATGGTTCTCACAGCTCACATGTACAGAGGTAACTCCTGCATCGTGACTGTGTACAATAGTTATTGATTCTGGGATGTGAATCATTGACACATCTCATTCTCACTATGAGTAAAGGATAAGCAGAAAGATAAAAACTGAGATCGAAAGAAAGTAAGAAAGTTATAGAAGAGCGAGAGAGAGGAACTCGAGTGTCAAAAGTCCCTGAACTAAATGTTAACTCTTTGTAGTCTGGTTTGCACGCATTCTCATTCATTAGTTGTTAAGTGTTGTCTTGTGCAATTTATGTGTTTTCATTCCCCAGAGCTCAAGATCCCCAGGGTGGGAATGTCCAAAAGTAGACATTTAAGGTGAGGAGTGAAAGATATAAAAAGGAACTAAGGTGCAACGTTTTACACAGGGGATGGTGCTTGTATGGAATGAGCTGCCAGAGGAATTGATGGAGGCTGGTACAATTACAACATTCAGAAGGGATCTGGATGAGTATATGAATAGGAAGGGTGTAGAGGGATATGGGCCAAGTGCTGGAAAATGGGACGAGGATATCTGGTTGGCATGGACGAGTTGGACCGAAAATCTGACAAAGAACAATAAGGATACTTAGACTATCTACAGCCATAGAATCATAGAGGTCTACAGCATGGAAACAGACCCTTCAGTCCAAATTGCCCATGCCATCCAATTTTCACAACTAAACTAGTTCCACTTGCCTGCATTTGGGTCCATAATTATCCTATCTATGTACCTAGTTAAATGTTTCTTAAATGTCAAAATTGTACTCATTCCCAGTACTACTACTGGCAGCCCATTCCAGACACTCACCATCATCTGTATGAAAAGAAATGCCCCATCTGGACCATTTTGTATGTGTCCCCTCCCACTTATAACCTGGTGACCTCTTGTTTTAGACTCCCTTATCGTGGAGAAAGCTGTTGGCTATTTACCTTATCCAAGGTCGACAAGCAGGTGTCTGGAAGAACACAGCAAGCCAGGCAGCATCAAGAGGTGGAGAAGTCAACATTTCAGATGTAACCCTTCTTCAAGTTCCTGAAGAATTGTTACACCCGAAACTTGTTTTTTTGTTTCTATCTACCTTACCTAGGCCTCTCATGATTTTATAGATCTCTATAAGGTCATCCCTCAGTCTCCTGCGGTCCAGACAAAAAACAAAAAAAGAACAAAGAAAATTCCAAACCAGGAACAGGCCCTTTGGCCCTCCAGCCTGTGCCAATCCAAATCCTCTATCTAAACCTGTTGCTTATTTTCTAAGGATCTGTGTCCCTCTGCTCCCTGTCCATTCATGTATCTGTCTAGATACATCTTAAATGACGCTATCATGCCCACCTCTACCACTTCCGCTGGCAACACATTCCAGGTACTCACCACCCTCTGCGTAAAGAACCTTCCACGCATATCTCTCTTAAACTTCTACCCTCTCACTTCAACCTCGTGACTCCTAGTAATCGAGTCTCCCACTCTTGCTATCCACCCTGTCTATGCCTCTCATGATTTTGTTGACCTCCATTAGGTTCCCCTTAACCTCTGTCTTTCTAATGTAAATAATCCTAATCTACTTAACCTCCCTCCATACCAGGCAACATCCTGGTGAACCTCCTCTGCACCCTCTCCAAAGTATCCACATATTTTGGTGATGTGGCAACCAGAACTGTACTCAGTATTCCAAATGTGGCCGAACCAAAGTCTTATACAACTGTAACATGACCTGCCAATACCCCGTATGATGAAGGAAAGCATGCCGTATGACTTCTTGACCATTCAATTGAACTGCGTTGTCACCTTCAAGGTACAATGAACCAGCCTATCAAACCTCTCATTATAATACAAAATGTTCCAGTTCAGATAGCATCCTAGTAAATCTTTTTTGCACTCTTTCTGGTTTAGTAACATCCTTGCTACAGTAGGGCGACTGGAACTGCACACAGTACTCCAAATGTGGCCTCACCAACATCTTGTACAGCTTCAACAAGGTGTCCCAAATCCTGTACTCAGTGCTCTGACTGATGAAAGCAAGCATGCTGAAAGCCTCCTTCATCACCCTGTCTACCTGTGACTCCACTTTGAAGAAGTATTTAACCCATTCTGCTTGAAATGTGATGGATGGGTGCTGTTTGGATTTTCAGATAATTGCAGATACAGAATGTTTTTCCAACAGCTTTGAGTTTCTGAGTGCGTCTGCAGACTTTCAGCCCCGCAACACGGTGATGGATGAATCATCCTTAACTCATCAAGTTATTTGTTAAATACGTACCTCAGTATCGGAGAACTGCTGCAAAAACATTAAAATTGCAAAAGAAATCATGAAGTCATCCTGACAGGAGCAGCTCTCCGAAAGCTTGTGATTTCAAATAAACCTGTTGGACTGTAACCTGGTGTTGTGTGACCCCTGATTTTGTCCATCCCAGTCGAACCCTGACCCCTTCACATTAAGGATGGAGTGTAATGGCTGAAGCAGCTTGGCAGCAAACAAATTGGAATAATTCGAATGAAAAGGAAGTTTAGATTAGAACACTAAATCAATAGTTTTCTTTTGTGGATGTTTGTGTCCCCATTGTTCCTTTAAGAGAACTGAATTTGATGATCAAGTAACCACTCAAGGCATTGGGACCATTGAGAGATAAGTAAAATCTCACAGATCTTTTGATATGATCATTAGGAAGTCAAGATGATCCAGCATGGTATTGGGATACTGTGTAAGTGTGCAAAGATATTCTGAGAGTAGTCCAAAATAGTCTGGCACAAAGGAGGGGAAATATTGCACTGAAGAATGAGTTTCAATCAAGTGCACCTATTTGACAAACAGTGTGGCATAAAATGGTTAATGTACTCCTGAGAGAAAATGACTGTAAACCAATTGGAATAGAATGAGTGAAATTATAAGGAACAAGGCGAATTTAGATTTAAACCATCAAGGGCTTTGGGTTTGGAATGCTTCGTAAGAAATATTTTCAAGACAGACACCGTTGAAAGAGAATGATGTATGATATTGCTACTGTTATTGAGTGAGGTGATCTACAGGTAGAGAACTGGAAGATAACAAACCAAACTGAGGAGCATAAATCTGAATCTATAATATTCAGAAGTTACAATTGATAAAATCTATTGCATTTTAGATTATAAATAATTTAGAAATAGAGGCACCGAATATAAAAAGGAAGGAAGTGATGCTACACCTCTATTGGCCAGACCACATTTGGAAAATTGTGTTCAATTAATTTATTTAAGAAATCTTGTTAAAGCCCGAGGGAGAGTGCAAAAAATTTACAGAATGATACCAGGAGCGAGGGAGGAAAGATTGGAGAAATTGAGCTTATTCTCTTTGGATCAGAGAAGATTAGGAGGTGATCTTTTTGAGCTGGTCAAAATTATGAACAATTGTGACAGGGGAAAACAGGATATTCTGTTTCCACTAGTTGGCATGTCAGTAACTATGGGTCACCATTTCAAGATTATCAACAAGAGGTCCAGGAGTGAGATGAGGAGAAATGGTTTTACACAGAGAGTTGTTCGGATTTGAGAGGCACTGTTTGGGAGGATGGTGGAGATGGATTCCATGGGAGGTTTCAGAAGACTGCTGGATATGTATTTGAAAGGGATGAATTTAGATGGCTACGGAGATAGAGCTGAACAATGAGACGAGCTGAGTAGCTCTTTTGAATGCTGGCACAGCCACCTTCTGTACTATAAAATTCTACGATTTAGCAACATTAGAACAAGCAGTAGCTTCAATACTGATTCCACATCTTTCTACAAACGTTGTTCTTCGCTTCCTTTTTCATCTGGGAGAAAGTGAGGACTGTGGATGCTGGAGATCAGAGCTGAAAAATGAGTTGCTGGAAAAGAGCAGCAGGTCAGGCAGCATCCAAGGAGCAGGAGAATCGACGTTTCGGGCATAAGGCCTTCTTCAGGAATGAGGAAGGTGTGCCAAGCGGGCTAAGATAAAAGGTAGGGAGGAGGGACTTTGAGGAGGGGCATTGGGAATGCGATAATGTGGAAGGAGGTTAAGGTGAGGGTGATAGGCCAGAGAGGGGATGGGGGCGGAGAGGTCGGGAAGAAGATTGCAGGTCAAGAAGGCGGTGCTGAGTCCGAGGGTTGGGACTGAGATAAGGTGGGGGGAGGGGAAACGAGGAAGGTGGAGAAATCTGCATTCATCCCGTGTGGTTGGAGGGTTCCTAGGTGGAAGATGAGGCGCTCTTCCTCCAGGCGTCGTGTTGCCATGGTCTGGTGATGGAAGAGGCCAAGGACCTGCATGTTCTTGGTGGAGTGGGAGGGGGAGTTGAAGTGTTCAGCCACAGGGTGGTTGGGTTGGTTGATGCGGGTGTCCCAGAGTGTTCTCTGAAATGTTCCGCAAGTAGGCGGCCTGTCTCCCCAATGTAGAGGAGGCCACATCGGGTGCAGCGGATGGAGGGAAATATATCCTTGGTGGTGAGGTCTGTTTGGAGGTGGCGGAAATGACGAAGGATGATACGATGTATCTGGAGGTTGGTTGGGTGGTAGGTGAGGACCAGTGGGATTCTGTCCTGGTGGCGATTGGAGGGGCGGGGTTCAAGGGCGGAGGAGCGGGAAGTGGAGGAGATGTGGTGGAGAGCATCATCAACCACGTCTGGGGGGAAATTGCGGTCTTTGAAGAAGGAGGCCATCTGGGTTGTACGGTTTTGGAATTGGTCCTCTTGGGAGCAGGTGCGGCAGAGGCGAAGGAATTGGGAATATGGAATGGTATTTTTACAGGGGACAGGGTGAGAGGAGGTGCAATCTCGGTAGCTGTGGGAGTTGCTTGGTTTATAGTAAATGTCCGTGTTGAGTCGGTCGCCCGAGATAGAATTGGAGAGGTCGAGGAAGGGAGGGAGGAGTCTGAGACAGTCCAGGTAAATTTTTGGTCGGGGTGGAAGGTGTTAGTAAAGTGGATGAACTGTTCAACCTCCTCGTGGGAGCACTAGGCAGCACCGATACAGTCATCGATGTAGCGGAGGCAAAGGTGGGGGTTGGTGCCAGCGTAGCTGCGGAAGATGGACTGTTCCACATATCCAACTTACGCCGTGACATTGACCACCTCAACCTGTCCACCCCTCTTACCCACTCCAACCTCTCACCCTCGCAACGTGCAGCCTTCCACTCCCTCCGCTCCAACTTCAACCTCACTATCAAACCGGCAGACAAGGGAGGCGTGGTGGTAGTTTGGCGCACCAATCTTTACATTGCTGAAGCTAAACGCCAGCTCGTGGACACCTCCTCCTACTGCCCCCTTGACCATGACCCTACCTCCTACCACCAAACCATCATCTCCCAGACCATCCATAACCTCATCACCGCACCGCCCATTTCTACCTCCTGCTCAAAATCCAAAAACCTGACTGCCCCGGCCAACCCATTGTCTCAGCCTCCTCCTGCCCCACCGGACTCATCTCTGCATACCTTGACACGGTCCTGTCCCCCTTTGTCCAAGAACTCCCCACCTATGTTCGGGACACCACCCACGCCCTCCACCTCCTCCATGATTTTCGCTTCCCAGGTCCCCAATGTCTTATGTTCACCATGGACATCCAGTCCCTATACACCTCCATCCCCCATCACGAAGGCCTCACAGCCCTCCGCTTCTTCCTTTCCCGCCGAACCAACCAGTACCCTTCCACTGACACCCTCCTTCGATTGACTGAACTGGTCCTCACTCTGAACAACCCAACCGCCCGTAGCTGAACACTTTAACTCCCCCTCCCACTCCGCCAAGGACATGCAGGTCCTTGGCCTCCTCCATCATCAGACCATGGCAACACGACGCCTGGAGGAAGAGTGCCTCATCTTCCGCCTAGGAACCCTCCAACCACAAGGGGTGAATGCAGATTTCCACAGCTTCCTCGTTTCCCCTCCCCCCACCTTTTCTCAGTCCCAACCCTCGGACTCAGCACCACCTGCAATCTAGCCCCCCTCTCCAGCCTATCACCCTCACCTTAACCTCCTTCCACCTCTCGCATTCCCAACGCCCCTCCCCCAAGTCCCTCCTCCCTACCTTTTATTTTAGCCTGCTTGGCACACCCTCCTCATTCCTGAAGAAGGGCTTATGCCCGCATCGTTGATTCTCCTGCTCCTTGGATGCTGCCTGACCTGCTGCGCTTTTCCAGCAACACATTTTTCAGCTTCCTTTTTCATGCAAGTTTCAATCCAAGTTTTGACTTGGATTTGTTTCGAGGTTGAAGTGTCTCTGCAAAGTAAAATGTTCCTTCCTTAATAAAACCCTCTCATCCTGATGCCCATTCTCTCCTTTGGCTAGTTCTATTCATTTAATGCTTTTCGTATTACGTTTTCATTGCCTCAACTCTTATTCGCCTGAACTTCAATTCCTTAATTATTGTGTTAAATTGTTCTGTCAGCCGTTCAACCTTAAAATGAACGTTTCCACAATTAACATTAACGCAGTAACAAATATTTCCTTTCATCAACTTGGCTTGATGCTCCCTCTGTGGTTATTAGGGAAGAGTTTTACTCACTTCTAGTTTACCTTACTTGTTTAGGATTGCAATTTTGAAGTTTTGTACTACTGCCAAAACTCTCAAGTCATACTACTGCCTGCCGTAAACTACCTTTTCTATTTGTCTGTATTTTTGATTGTGGATTGAAATGAGAAAAGAATTACTTTCAAAACCAAGGATTGGTGAATGATTATTGCACTTTTATTAACAACTATACCGAGCACTCATTATAAGTTCTGTTTACACTGCTGTTTCATCAAGTATTACCGAACGTCTGCTGATTGACATGCTGGAGCCAGGGAGCCTGTAGGCTTGGACCTTCAGCCAGCAGCAAATAACCGATTAGCCTGTGGGCTAGTGGTCAGTTATTAATGATAATGGCTTCCTTCCTGCCAATCACTATGTGATTGACTCCCAGATAGCTGAATGGCTGGTGAGGGTGAATGTTTGAGGGAGAAACCATTCGCCCTCGAGAAGAAAAGGATCTGTTCTTGGCCTGCAGTAAAAAATCCCCTCAAGTCTGAAGATAGTGAATGTATTCCCCCTCATGAGTTACTGTAAGTTGTGACTTTTAAACAATATGTCAGAGATACTTCTAAGTGTGAAGCAGTCACCTTGTGACTCATGCATCTGGAGAAGGAAAGAAGATCGCATAGCAGCAGTCTGATCAGCAAAGATTATCTCAGCAAATCCTGTGGACAGGGATCACTGAACCATTTCCCTGTCTTTCACTTCACCCACAATGTGTGTGTGTGTGTATGTGTGCATGTATGTATGTGTATGTGTATGCATGTGTACGTGTCCTCACAGCATCAGGGACCCTGGTTCCATTCCAGCCTTGGGTGACTCTCTGTGTAGAGTTTGCATATTCTCCCAGTTTCTGTGTGGGTTTCTTCTGGGTGCTCAGATTTCCTCCCACAGTCCAAAGACGTGCAGGTCAGATTAATTGATCACGCTGAAAACATTTACCCCATAGTGTCCTGAGATGTGCAGGCTAGGTGTGTTAGCCATGGAAAAATGCAGGGTTACAGGGAGGGCAGTGGGTCTGGGTGGGATGCTCTTTGGAGGGTAGATGTAGACTTGATGGGCTGAATGGCCTCTGCCCGTAGAGGTTCATGATTTAACTAATAGAGTTATATGTCGACAGTTCATAATTGTACACCTGCAGCTAGAATCTATTTATTTGTAATAAGTAGTAACTCTGATTAAGTACATTAACATGGTCTATGCTTTTGTCAGACTGGATCTAAAAGACAGGCAAATTGGGAAATACTTTTCAAAAAAATCTTTAACTTTCTGACAGCTCTGAAGGTAGAGGGGTTTGACCTTCAGTGCATTACTCCAGTGTGATGAAACAGGAGGTTATCTTCAGTGGGGCCCGACATTGACGGTAGAATTCAACACTTCCTCCAGGATGCCGGCACAACCATCTGAGGATCAAAGGGTTTGAAGATCTAAACCTCAGTTCTGACACTAAGCTCAATGTCTACAGGGCAGCAATGTTACCAACCCGAGTGAATGCAGTAGACAGCAGCCACCGCATCCCGAGAGAAATATCAGCAGAGACACATTCTAAAAGTCCTGCAAATCTCCGGGCAGGACAATGCTTCGATATCAGTGTTCATCTCTGGCCAATGTGCTCAGCATTGAGGCACTGGTGACAATCATAATTATTTATCGGTTTCTAGAATCTATTCATTTGTAATTAAGTACACAAGAATCTATTCATTATGTACACAAACCTGATTCATGTTTCAAAGAGCAAAGAACAAAGAAAATTTATAGCTCAGGAACAGGTCCTTTGTCCTTCCAAGCCTGAGCCGATCCAAATGTACTGTCTAAGCCTGTCGGTCCATTCCTAAGCATCTGTATCCCTCTGCTCCCCACCTCCTCATGCATCTGTCCAGACGCATCTTAAGTGAATCTACCGTGCCTGCCTCTACCACCTCTGCTGGCAATGTGTTCCAGATGCCCATCACCCTCTGCGTGAAGTACTTGCTGCATGTATCCCTCTTAAACTTTCCACATCTCACCTTTACCCTGTCTATACTACCTCTGTCAACCTGAGTCAAAAAGAGAGGGAAATTGTAGGGTTCCACTTAAAGTCTTCAGCCGTTAGCTCTGTGAGTAATATGGCTTGATTTCCAGAATGCTATCCCAGTGAGGGCTAACACTGGAGAGTTCAATATCTAAATATATAAAAAAAAACAAAAGATATACCAGGAATAGGTGTCTGAGCTCCAGAGTTAAGTTATTTGAAGACCCTGCTCCAAAGGTCGAGCAAGTATTGATTGCTGAGATAAGGCTAAATTTAAATTGTGAAGCTGTTGTATCTCTGAATATGCAGAACATTGATTTTAATTGAATTGAATTATTTCAATAAATTCATTCAGAAAAAAAAACTTCACGAGATTGATTCTTGGGATGAAGGGATTGGCTGATAAAGAAAGAT
Organism: Chiloscyllium plagiosum; assembly: GCF_004010195.1. Lineage (NCBI taxonomy): Eukaryota > Metazoa > Chordata > Chondrichthyes > Orectolobiformes > Hemiscylliidae > Chiloscyllium > Chiloscyllium plagiosum. Next base: position 9,204,273 of record NC_057725.1, read on the forward strand.
TGTAACGGTTGTGTCTGTACTCATTGGAGTTTAGAAGAATGAGCGGTGATCTTACATAAACATACAAGGTTCGAAGGGGTTTTGGGAGGGTAGATGTTGACAGCATGTTACCCAATGTGGGTTAATGTGGAATCAGCAGACGGGGTTCAAAAGTACGGGTCTCTCATTTCGGACAATAATCAGGAGGACATTGAATTGAATTGAATTGAATTTATTGTCACGTGTACTGAGGCACAGTGAAAAGCTTTGTCATGTGAGCAATACAGGCAGATCACAGAGTTAAATAGCATCGATAAGTAAATAATAGGTAAACAGCGGCAAAAACAAAAACACAAGTATAGGCGAATACTCCAAGTTTGTGAGGCCATTCAGTATTCTAACAACAGCAGGGTAGAAACTATTTCAAAACCGGCTAGTGCATGTGTTCAGGCTTCTGTACCTTCTCCCCGATGGTAGAGGTTGTAGAAAAATATTGCCAGGGTGGGATGGATCTTTGAGAATGCTGGTCGCCTTTCCTTGACAGCGGGCCTGGTAGATGGATTATATAGATAGGGGATTGGCCTTTGTGATTGTCCGGGACAAGTTCACCACTCTCTGTAACAGTCTCCAATCTTGAATGGTACAGTTGCCATACCAGGTAGTGATACATCCAGACAGAATGCTCTTGATGACGCACCTATAAAAGTTGGCAAGGGTATTCGCCATCATGCCAAATTTCCTCAGCTCCATGAGGAAGAAGAGACATTGTTGGGCCTTTGTAACCAGTGCGTCCACATGAAATGTCCAAGAAAGTTTGTTGTGGATGACCACTCCCAGGAGCTTGACACTCTCCATTTGTACCACCTCTGTGTTGTTAATGTGTAGGGGGGCATGAGTAACATCCTGCCGAAAGTCAATAATGAGTCCTTTGGTTTTGCTGGCATTGAGGATGTTGTTCTCAGTGAGGATGAAATATTGTCCCCAATCCTCACTGATTGTGGCCTGTGGGTCAGGAAACTGAGGATCCAGTTGCAGAGAGTGGGGCTTAGTCGGAGATCACTAAGATTAGTAATCAGTCTTGAGGGCATAATAGTTTTGAAGGCTAAACTGTAGTCAATGAGTAGGATTCTTCTATAGCTGTTCTTGGTATCAAGGGAGGAGTGAAGAACAAGTGATATGGCATCTGATGTGGATCTGTTGGTCCGATAGGCATTAGTGTTATGTTACAAATAGGAATCCTTTTTCAGAGAAGGAAGTGGATGCTGGGTCATTGAATATGTTCAAAGCTGAGTTTGGCTGATTTTTAATTGACAAGGGAATCAAGCATTATGAGGACAAACAAGAAAGTGGAGTTGAAGCCCCAGTCAAATGAGCCATGATCATTCTGAATGACAGAGCAGCCTGATGGACCAACTGACCTCATCCTGATCTTTTCTTTCTGTGTTCTATGGATACAATTGGACAAAATAATGAATGTCGCGTGACTCTGGCAATATCTTTGACTGTAAGCAGGTGGAGGTAAACGTTAACTTCAGCAGGACAATGACGTAAACTCCCATGGTCCTGTTGGAATATAGGCCTGCCCTGTCTTTAGAGAGAGAGAGGTGAATGGTGATGGCATAATCTGAGGGCTACCACACCTCAGGTGAGGGGACGTAGTTGTGAAACATAGAAAATAGGTGCCAGAGCAGGCCAGTCGGCCTTTCAAGCCTACACTACCATCCAGTGTGATCGTGGCTGATCATGCAATCTCAGTGTCCCACTATTACTTTCTCTCCCTACCCCTTGAGCCTTTAGCTGCAAGGGGCACATCCAGCTCACTCTTAAATATATCTAACAAACTGGCCCCAACAGTTTTTGTGGTAAAGAATTCCCCTGGTTTATAACTCTGCATGAAGAAACATTTATTCATCTCAGTCCTGAATGGCTTAGCCCTTATTCTTTGCTAAAAATCACACAACACCAGGTTATGGGGTGGCACAGTAGCTCAGTGGTTAGCACTGCTGCCTCACTAACTCCAAGGGCCCAGGTTCAATTCCAGCCTTGGGCAACTGTCTGTGTGGAGTTTATGTGTTCTCCCCGTGTGTGCGTGGGTTTCCTTTGGGTGCTCTGGCTTCCTCCCACAGTCCAAAGATGTGCAGGTCAGGTGAACTGGCCATTCTAAATTGCGCATGGTGTTAGGTGCATTAGATTCCATACAGTGTGGAAACAGGCCCTTCGGCCCAACAAGTCCACACCGATCCTCCGAAGAGTAACCCACCAAACCCATTTCCCTCTGACTAATACACCTAACACTATGGGCAATTTAGCATGGCCAATTCACCTGACTTGCACATCTTTGGACTGTGGGAGGAAACCAAAGCACCCTGGGGAAACCCATGCGGACAAGGGGAGAATGTGCAAACTCCACACAGACAGTCACCCAAGGCTGGAATCGAACCTGGGTCCCTGGTGCTGTGAGGCAGCGGTGCTAAATCCTGAGCCACCTTGCCGCCCCGAGGGAATTGGGTCTGGGTGGGTTACTCTTCAGAGGGTCAGTGTGGACTTGCTGGGCCTGTTCCCACACTATAGAGAATCTAAAAAAAGTTTATTTGGTATCACTAGCTTTCGGAGTGCTGCTTCTTCATCATGTGGTTGTGGAGTATAAGATCATAAGGGATCCCACGATCTTATACTCCACAACCACCTAATGAAGGAGCAGCACTTCGAAAGTTAGTGCTTCCAAATAAGCCTGTTGGACTATAACCTGGTATTGTGTGATTTTTCACTTTGTTCAACAACGGCACCTTCAAATCATGACTACTATCGAAACCCTTATTCTTAGACTGTGACCCCCAGTCCTGGTAACCTCAGCTGGTCTGGGAATTGAACCCATGCTGTTAGCATGGGTTGTAAATCCATTGTAAATATTGTAAATCCATCCAAAAATCTGAATTAAAAAGTCTCTCAACAGGAGAGAAAACAGCCAATAAAGGATCGTCCACTGTTTACACACTTTGCACATCGTTCCATTCGATTGTTTCCTGGAGTATTGCTAACAAAATTGTATGTGCCATGTTCTACTGAGACATATGGTTGTGTTAATAAGATTTTGTTTTGATTTGATTCGTTATTGTCACATATACCCAGGGACAGTGAAAAGTATTGTTTTGTGTGCAATGCAGGCAGATCAGTGGATAAGGGTAATAGAAGAGAGCAAGGAATACAATACTATGGCTACACAGAAGGTGCAAGACATTCTGCTCTTTTCATTGCAACTAACACTCTGTCTGCTCATGCGATAAGTTTAACAGTGAACATGAAATTTTAGCTGGATGGAAAGCAACCAGCTATCCCATTTGACTGACCGATAAAAAGAATCCTTATCAGCGCAACAATTAGCGGTGAGAATCCATTTTCACTTTTGTTCCAAATTTCAGTGAAGTTCAGTTAATAACAGGGTTCCATATTATCAGCACTGAGCATTTTAATTGATTTTTCTCCTGAGTGATAGATTATTGTTTATCCAATGTTAAAATACCTGCTCCCTCACTCATAGATCTTAGAGGCAGAATTATTGCCAGTCTGAAATATATTGTACGTGCAGGCATTCAGGATTTCTGACACTTTACAATGGCGGTTGTAGAAATCGTAATTAGCTGAAGCAATTGTTCAAAGCAAATTCAACATAGGATCCAGAAGGATTTTTTTTTCAAATTTCCAGAAGAACCAATATTTGCGATAGCATTCAAGGTAGTCCCACTGTTTAGGTTTCAAGTAGACAGTTGTAAATTGCATGATATCACTGCGCAGACCTGTATTATGTAACTGCAAAACTAACCTGATTTACAACAGTGAGTTTCTTGTAAAATTGTTCCTGTTGGCGAAGGAAATTAAGTCAGTAAATCACCAGGAAAAGGCAGTGAAAACATCTCTGATGCCATTTTTAAATACAATATAAAGTGTGATTTTCCTGCCACTGGAGAAGGCAAGAACACCACCATTTAAAGGATCCCTGACCTTTCAGTCACATATTTTGCAGACTGGGATACATGTCACCCATCCTTCATTGTCACTGGGTGAACATCCTAGACTTCCCTAGCTACCATGGTGTGTAGCACCATTAGCTAACATACTACAATGGTTCAGGACGCACCCTAGCTGAACAGAGCAAGACAAAGATAAAAACCAAAAATATAGCGGATGCTGTAAATCAGAAACAAAAATAGAAGTTATAAAAAAAAAGCTCTGTAAGTCTGGCTGCATCTGTAAAGAGAAATCAGAGCTGATGTTTCAGAACTGAGCAAGAGTCACCAGATCTGAAACATTAGCTCAGATAGACCTGGCCAGGCTTTTTAACACTCAATCATCCTTTCAATCTTCAATAAAATGATGGCAATAGTCATCAATAATGTCATCAAGCAACATTCACTCACCACTAACACGCTACTGTTTGGTATCCTGTCACTGTTTTTATCTTAAGCCAGGACTCAGTGCTTAATGTACAGAGAAAGATAATGTAGAAGGGTAAATGTGGAGACTTCATGCAACCAGTACAAGGTGGAGATTCACTGTTATGTCACTGCATTCATAATCCATAACTCCAAACTTGCATTCTGAGAATTTGGGTTAGAATCGCACTTGAAGAGATGATGCAATTAAAATCAATTTAGAAGAAAAACAACAGCTCGCTTAAATTTGACTATGGAGTTACATTTAATTGTCATAAAAACCTACCTGGTTAACTTATGCCCTTTGGGGATGTGAAATTGGCTGTGCTTACCTGATCCACATTACACGTAACTCCAGGCCCACAGCAACGCTGTTGGCTCTAAATTGACCTCTGACAATAAGTGCAAGCCCAGCCCACAGTCCCAATGTCTCACAAACAAACAAATAAAAACTGGAATAAAACAAAGAACTGCAGATGCTGGAGGTATGAAACAAAAGCACTGAAGCAGAAACGGAAATTTCTGGTGAAACTCAGACGGTCTGGTAGCAGCTGTAGAGGGGAGAACAGAACTAATGTAAGGTCGTAGATTTGTTCACCGAGTTGGTTTGTTTTTCTGTAGACATTATGTTGCCTCGTGAGGTGACATCGTCGGTGTGCCTTTGATAAAGTGTTGGTGGTCTGTCTATTTATGTGGTGTGCATACGGGGTCCGGTTCAGTGTTTACTGACTGAGTTCCAGTTGGAGTGCCAAGCTTCATAGAATTCTCTCGTGGGTCTGCTCTGCCTGAGCTCGGATGGTTACTTTGTCCCAGTTGAGTTTGTGTCTTTTGTTGTCGCGTGGCTGGAAATGAGAGAGTGCTGGTCATATCTGGCAGTGGTGAGTTGATTTTCGGGCACTCGTATAGTTAGTTTTCTTCCTGTTGTTTGTCCTATGTCGTGTTTTCCACAGTCCTTGCAAGGTATCTTATAGACGATAAGTAGTCACTGCACTCAACACAATAACTCAGGTTTCGCTCCACAGTTTGTATCATAGAACCTGTACAGTGTGGAAACAGAGTCGCGAGTGTGATGCTGGAAAAGCACAGCAGGACAGGCAGCATCCGAGGAGCAGGAGAGTCGACGTTTCAGGCATAAGTCCTTCATCATGAAGCCCTTCACCCTGCTCCTCGGATGCTGCCTGACCTGCTGTGCTTTTCCAGCATCACACTCTCAACTCTGATCTCCAGACTCACTTTCTCCCATTGTGGAAACAAGCCATTTGGCCCAACACCAACCCTCCGCAGAGTAACCCACCCAGTTCCCCTGTCCTATTACTCTACATTTCCCTTGATGAAGGCACCTAACCTACACACCCCTGAACACTGTGATCAATTTCCCATGGCCAATCCACCCTGACCTGTGCATCTTTGGACTCTGAGGCGACCCAAAGAAAACCCACACAGACATAGGGAGAATGTGTAAACTCCACACAGACTGTCACCCGAGGCTGGAATCGAACCCAGGTCACTGGCGCTGTGAGGTAGTGTGAGACACAGTGCTGCCAGACCAAATGATTTTCTCCAGCCGTTCCTGTTTCTGTTAAACAAAAGCTACTTTTGGCAAGAATTGGCCTTAACAGTTTGAAAACAATGAGAGGATAAAGTAAAATGTTATCAATTTCTAAAGTCCTATCTGATACAATGACATGAAAGGACACCTACTCACCATATTTTGCAAAGTTTAATTGAGTTTTGTCAAGGTTTCTTTTCCCACAAAGCCAGTCAGATTTTCTCACACAATTTCCCAAAACCTCGACGCTGACGTGCACCTGATTGTCTCGTCTCAGCGTGGTCAGGAATACTTAAGATAGCTCGGACTTACTGGCGTCCTAGAGACTGGCACCATGTTTACAAGGTTTTTGAGCACCAAGGGCAAACACTGGCATTTCAGAGCTGCTTAACGTGGCTTCTGAAGGCAAGGATGCAATCGTGCCCACTTCGGAGACAGGGATCTGGAGGAACACATCTGCTCTCCATCGTGGTGCTCTGGCAGCCAGGAGATGGGGGGAAGAGTGATCTTGAGCTTATTCTGGTTCCCCATTCTTCACAGGGAGTTAGGGTGATGCTGGTGGGCACTCAACAGGAGGGTGAAACCAAACAAGTACCCACCATTCACCCCACCCCCTTAGGGTATTCCAGACTTTCAGCCACCCTCAGCCCTGTGGGAGGTTAAGCAAGGAGGCAGCAAGGACACAATCAGCATGTTTACACCCTCTAGGCATCACTGGGGTCATCTGACAAAACATCCACAATCAACAACAGTATGGCAGGCTCCCTCCACTCCAGCTGGACTTGACTGAGGTAGAGGTGAAGTTACCATAGTCTTACCATCTCAGAGGCCTGCCTTCTCATTAGAGAGAGACAAGTGGTGGTGGGTTTAACCTGAGGGTCTTTGCCCCTCAGGCAAGGGGAGAGGTTGAGAATAAGAGTCCTTCAGGGTGACCTCAGCCTGTGCTAACTGACCTAACCAACCCCATTTACCAACAATATAAAACCCATCACATTGTCATCATTTTTCATGTCCACAGATAAGTCATGTTGGAGTTGAAACATTAACTCTGCTTATCTCTATCCAGAAATGCTGCTTGGCCTACCAAAATTTACTGACACTGAACTGCTTTATAATTCAGAAATCAGAAACTCTGGGGTGAGTGCTTTGACACTGGACCTATTGAAAGTTCCCCTGTCATATACTGAGCTCACATCAAGTGTAATGGAATGCTCATTGCTGACCTGGATGTGTGTACACTCAGAACAGCCCTGGCAGAAAATTCCTCCCTTCCACCCTTGTCAGTGCAATACTCATGATCTACAGCAATTTTGCAACTTATTGAGTTTGCTGCAGAATACATCTCTCTCCCTCTTTCCCCAAATATCAGGGAGAAAGGCAAAAGCAGCAATATTGTGGGAGCATAGACATTTACAAATCACATCAGTCTAACTCAGATATACCTCACTGCTCCTTCATTGTCATTTGATCGATATCCTGCAATTTTATGCAAAACACAAGTGTAGAAATATCATCACTTCAACGATAGGAGTAGACCTAGTAAATTTACATTCCATTTAGATATTGAAGAATATTCTTGCACATTCTATAGAAATATAATATTTTGCCACCAGATTGGCCTGTTAAAATATATGCATAAAGTTCAGATAGGGATGCACAAAAGTGGTTCCAAATCCAAATTCTAAATCAAGAATTGGCCTTTCTATGTCCTGATACAACTTTACACTGACAATAATTTTCACACCCATAATGCATGAACAAGTAAGTTACTCCTGCTGTGAGTTGTGTTAGTCTTTCTTCAAACTCACTGAATAATTCTCAATTTCTCATCTCTGCAATTCTTTATTATGATAATGTACAGAACAAAAGATAAGAGTTCATGCCTTGCCTGAGGAACTAACAGATATTTTGAAAATATCTTTCATTGTACAGCAAATTGAAGCAGTCCATCAACTTTATTGTAAACTGATGAAATAAAAAAAAGTGAAAATGCAACTACATTAATCTTTCACACTGCATAACCCATTCTGCGTGTGACCTCAAGAACACAAACAGCAATTCCATCCGTCAAAAGCTGCATGCAGCATTTTTACTTCATAAACAGTCACAAATCATTAAGACAGGTTTTACCACTTATGGTGTGCTTTTAAAAGGAATGCCAAAACTGTTGGTTAAAAAAGAAAAAGTTTATCAACCAACATTAGAAAGTGTTTTATCATGGATATGCCATTTTCTGTCTTCTGTCAAATTGAAGAGCTAAGTTTTTGTGTTGGAATCAACAATGAGGATATCAATGTTCTCCATTGTTAAGGAGCAAATCGGACAGGGTGTGTATGACATTCATCTACTTGGAGGTAAAAACAATGACTGCAGATGTTGGAAACCAGATTCTGGATTAGTGGTGCTGGAAGAGCACAGCAGTTCAGTCAGCATCCGAGGAGCTTCGAAATCGATGTTTCGGGCAAAAGCCCTTTATCAGGAATAAAGGCAGTGAGCCTGGAGCGTGGAGAGATAAGCTAGAGGAGGGTGGGG
>NC_057725.1:9217491-9239343 GCF_004010195.1 Chiloscyllium plagiosum
TCTCTCCACGCTCCAGGCTCACTGCCTTTATTCCTGATAAAGGGCTTTTGCCCGAAACATCGATTTCGAAGCTCCTTGGATGCTGCCTGAACTGCTGTGTCTTCCAGCACCACTAATCCAGAATTCGTATACTTGGAGTCAAATGGGGAATTGGAGAAGATGGGCCCACATTGGCCTGTTGCTGTCGAAGCTGATTGACAGTGATACCTCTCTGAGAGACTTCAAAAGCATGGGAAAGCATGACATTGATACATTTTCAGAAATATTAGGACTGTCCATTCTCTTGTCAGAGTTCATAAACATGAAGTACTTCCAAACAATCTCCATGCCACTGAACCTTGTTTTCTTCTATGGTCTCATTCCCTCCTTTTAATGAATAGAAGTTGGAAAAACAGAAACACGTATAAATATCAGTCCATTCCTTTTAAATTTTTAATCTCTCTCTTACTCCCATCTTCCTATGCCTCCCCTTATTTCACTTTCTGCATGGCTTGACATAAAGGTTAGAAATTTCCCTCAAAGTTGTAGAAAACAAACAATCTTGATTTTGTTTTTGTAATGTAGCAGTGCTACTCCTGGAGCAGGTGGGACTTGAACACGTCTCCTGCCTCAGATGTGGGAGTACTACCACCGTGCAACAGGAACTCTACAAGCAAGCTCAAGATATTTTCCAATTAACCTGCTCGGAGATGTTGTGACACACCTTCAGATGGGATTGACTTGAACCCAGGTCTCCTATGGCAGAGATAGGGATTTTACCACAAGATCATCCACAAACAAGATCAAGATATCTCTACTCAATCAGTTCAGAGTTGTTTTGAATACCACTGGATCAGGTGGGACTTCAACCCCAAATGCCTGCTCCAGAGGTAAAGACACTACCACAGTACAACAAGAGCTCTACCACAAGCAAACTCAACTTTTTAAAACTTTTTTTTACACCTGTTTATCTAATCAACCTGTTCAGAGATGTTATGATACACCTCTGGAGCATTTGGGACTTGAACCTCGGCCTCCCAGACCAGGGGTAAAGACATTACCACTGCACCACAAGAGGACCCTACAAATCTGCTCAAATGAATCACCTTTATTCAGTCTGTATGATGGGCATCTAATTTAACTTACTGCCCCAGATATATTTCAATCCCAGAATTAAATGTTCCCTAATGAGTACTTTCTGACACAGACTCAGCAAAACTGAACAAGTTAATTGGAGAATCCTCATTAAGTAACCACATGGTGGCTTGTCTTGTTTATACAGATCCCAGAATTCCTGTAGAAACTTCAGATGTGAAATGACTTTCCAACTTCAGAAGTTTCCAGTACAAAAGCACATAGTAAGATAGTGGGCAAATGCAAGGAGGTGTTCACTGTTAAATATGAAATTTGGCACATGCCTTTAGAGTTAATGATTTGACACATTGTAAGTAAAAGAGCTGATTATAAATAGGCTTGTGTTTGTGCACCCACAGTGTTTACAGACAGATCAGTATTGTTGGGATGAGGGACACTTCATAGTTAACCCCATGTGTGGGTGTTCCACTTCAATGACATCAATTGGTTGGGAGGGGTGGGATATTGATGCAAGTAGGTTTGGGCCATTCTCCATTAGAGTGGTCTTTCTATTCTGTTGCTTTGAGGACATAGCTAGGCCTGGTTTCTGGGTCTCAGGATCCACTGCACATTTCAGTCGGAGGTTAGGATGTGCTGGCCTCTTCATTTAGAAGCTCCGGTTTCTTCACCTCCAGCTCCTGAGCATTTTGCTCCTTCTCCTGTAGATATGGTCCTTATCCATCTTCAACTGAAGAAGAATGATCACTCCATTGTCTGTCTCAGGTGGGAGATGCCTCTTGCTTCCATCCAGTGTCCACTTTTCTTGCCCTCCTTCACCAGCTTCCATCACTGGTCATCCCTCTGCTGGTTCCATTCCCAGTATCAGGATCTGCTGAGGAGTATGAGCTTCAGTCAGCCGTGTAAGTGCTCTGCTTCCTACCTCCACACCCTTTTACATTTTCTAATCATTCTCTACAAGGTTCTTCATCCTGTTTTTCTCAATTCAGGGCTGAGTAGCTGCAGGGTAGCCTGTCTCATTGCAGTAATCAAACTCGCATTCCACTGAGGAGCCCTCCAGTTTTCACTGCTGGTGTATTGTCATGGCAGACGTTTGAGCAGGTCTTATCAAGGTGGTATATCTCATTTCACAGCTTGTCACACTTGGTCCAACTATAGACCTTTGTCCTGTACTTTTGCTGATTTGGATGATGGCTCTGCATTTGATTGCAATATGGCAAGCTTTGCCCCAGACACAACAAATTCTGAGATGCCTCCTACTGACAAGGTAGCTGTGGCTCCCACCTGGATGTGGGGAATTAGATAGGTAACCCTTTGTTTCCCACCTTGGGAGTCTCCCTGATCTACCAGTTACAGACAAACAGTCATAGGGTCGTAGAATCCAGCAGCACAGAGACAGACCCTTCGGCCCAAACTGGTTCATGCTGACCAAAATGTCCATCCACACGAAACCCATTTCCATGCACTTGGCCCATATCCTTCTAAGCCTTTCCTATCCATGTATTTGCCCAAATACCTTTTTAAAGTTGTTAATAAATGTTGATAATTTGCTGGTCCAGGTCACAAAGGGCTCTCTGACCTTGGGGCTATTCCCAACAGTATTGATATGTTTGGTGTGCAAGGTAAGCACATCCAAAACAGGAAAATAAGTGTCGTAACGATACGCAAAATGTACCATTCCAATGGCCATGTTGAAAAGAACAGTGTTGTAATGTCTCTCACTCTGGATGTAAAGGCATAATGATGATGTTACTGGGCTAGCAATCCAAACACATGTCTAATTCTCTGGGGACATGTGTTCAGTCCCCACCATTGCAGATGGTGAAATCTTTTTTCAATAAAAGTTAGCTGAGTAGTGAACACGTAATCATTGCCAATTGCTGTTCAAACTCATCTGATTTCCAAATGTCCTTTAGGGAAGGTAATCTGCCATCCTTACCTGGCCTGGCCTATTTCTGACTCCAGACTAAAAGCAAAAGGGCTTTTAGCTGCCCTCTTAAATAGCCCTAGCAAGTCACTCAGATCAAAGCACATCAGCAATAAATGCTGGGCCAGAGAAGCCCACATCCCATGAAAGAATAAAAATAGGATCTTTATCTGTAGCATATTTATTTTCTTGGACACTTTGAGAACATCACAGCATAGATGGATTTTCTCAAAGGTCACACCAAAATATCAAAGGTTAGAGATGTTCTGCAGGCAGGAGACATCCACAGCACTGAATCCTCAATATTCCAAAACGGTTCTCTTTATGAGGAAGGCATAGTCAATGGAGGTACCTCCCTCACCACTTTTCACCACTCCCCCAATGGGGTGGCACACCCACTGGATTAGGTGCAAGCATCACTTCTTTAAGTATTTCACTTCAACATGAAGGAAAACAAATATCCACAGACAACCTTCCAACATTGAAAAGTGAAAGGCCAAATCCTCTCAAAAATTAACCAAACCCAAAAGCCCACAAATTTACACTAGTCCAAAATTTTTAATCACTTTTGTTCGCTTGCTAAGAGTAGGATGAATTCTTCTTAACCAAGTCCTATTCTACAAGACAATTCTTTAAATCTGCCCATTTGAATTGTCTCCTCAAGCCCATAAGCATTGCATGCTCCCTTTGGAAGTATTTTCATATTTTATATATTGATTGGATATATGCCAGCATCAACACTTTTACAATGATGGATTACACCTATAACAGATGTTTTATTGTACCTTGGCCAACATGTATTCAGTTAAGAATGTAATGCATGCTTTGGTATGCAATATTCCTTTCCAATAACTTATTTATTCATGTTTAGATCTAACTAAATCTGACCTTTATAATCTTTCTGTTATGAATCATAAGCACAATTACAGGATCATGAGCAGGCAACAGATCTTTCAACTTTGTTAACGTCAGATTTGCATTTTCCAAGAGTGAACCAAAAGCCGTGGGAAAGATTTAATTGTTGCCCATGAGGAGGCGCTGTGAGTTAGGTCTGTCAGGTAATGGAATGGACAACCTGTCACCTTCCAGATTCCCAGTGATTAAGTCCCAGGTTGCAATGATACGAGAATAGTCTCTCTTCCAGAAGCCAATTGAGGCCTTTAAATGGCCACAGGAGTGCCATAAAAGAGCTCATCTGCTTACCATTCAACTAGTGACAAGAGGGGGAGGTGATGATATGGCGGTATTATCGCGAGACATTCCATCCAGAAACCCAGGTCATATCTGGGAACCTGGGTTTAAATTCTGCCTTGGCAGATGTTGGATATTCATTCAATAAAAGAAAAAAACTGCAATTATGAGTCTGATGATGACCGTAAAACTGTTGTAGAATGTCAGGAAAACACTATCTGGTTCATTAATGCTGCTTTAGTGAAGGAAACTGCCATCCTTATCTGGTCGTGCCTATGTGTGACTCCAGGCCCACAGCAATGTGGCTGACTCCTACCTGTCCTCTGACCAATAGGTATGGGCAATAAATGCTGACCTGGCCAGTGACATCCTCATCCTAGAGATGAATCAAAAGAAAGTGAACCCAGAAGATGCCTGTGGTCTAGTGGGAGGGAGGGGGTGTTTGTAATTCCTCCTTTTTTGGCATTCTGAGCCCCCAGTAAAGGGACTCACTGGTGAAAAAAGAAAGCCCTTCAGAAAGTCATATTCTGCCCTTGCAACTGATTCCCTTCCTCCCCTTGGTTCGTAGAAGTTAGTGGTTCTGAAAGAGTTGATGTTGAAGTTGTGTAAATCCACCCAATCTGTTAATGTCACATGGCCTTGGGGTGGGGAAATAGACTTGCGCAAAGTACCGATGGAGACAATCATGGCGTACCTGGCTCCTGATATTTATAGTTGTTACTAATTGGTTAATGTTAATTGTATTTATAGTCACCATGCAATAAACTGCAGCTTTTATACAAAACTAGTGTCCTTTCTTGTTAAGATTCTGTAGTGGTCTATGCTTTACCACTGATCATTTGACAAGCTCCTAAGGAAAAGTGATTTGGTAGCTACAAAATATCCCAACCACAAGCCACCATTGATTGGGAACCAGAATAAAATAGGGAACTACAGCTGCCTGTAGATCGAAAACACAGGAATTACTAGAGAAACTCAGCTGGCCTGACAGTATCTGTGCGGAGAAAACAGAGTAAACATTTCGAGTTATGATCCTATTGAATGAAAGCTGAAGGGATTGAATGGTCAACTCCTGTTTCTATTTATGATTTTATGGAGTCTGGGACCCTTCTTAACTGAATTTGAAATGTTAATGCTGTTTTCTCTCCACGAATGCTATCAGATCTGCTGAGTTTCTCCTGCAATTTCCTGTCTTGGTAACCAGTAGATATGGTAGCCCCACACCGCTCACCTGTGCCCCAGGGCTCTAGAGATAATCCTTTGCGTGGACCTCATGGCAGTACTGGTTGAGGGCATAAGTGCTGGTGATTGGTCTTTGATTGGTCAACATCTGATGGGAGTAGGGACAACATCTGCTGTATACCAGGTGGAAAATTGCCCCAATACAGACAGGAAACCCCATGACAAATCAAAACCTAATGCCATCTGGGCTCCGAGCAATGGCTGCAGCTGGGTTAACAGATTCTCCAATTGGTTCATGGGCCAAGCATTGGAACCATTACATTTCTCACATGGTCTGGGAGTTTCATACTGGATTAATAGAAAATCTGAGGCAGATGTAGTTTTAAACTTGAAGTAAAAATAAAATAACTGGAATAAGTAACTTCAGAGTCTGCGTTAGTCAACAGCACTGAAAATAGTTTGAAAGATCTCATGCCAGCCAGAATTGTAAACCTAAAAGGAGAATGCCATGTTAAAAAAAAAACATTTGTTGGATATGGGCATTGCTGTCCGTGCCGACATTTGATGACCACTCCTAGTTGCCCTTGAGAAGATGGTGATGAGGGCTGCCTTCTTAAACCGCTGCAGCCTACCTGCTTTAGGTTGACCCATAATGCCATTCAGGATGGCATTCCAGGTTTTTGACTGCATGACAGTGAAGAATTGGTGATATATTTCCAAGCCAGGATGTGGTGTGGCTTGGAGGGGAACTTGCAGGGGGTGGTGTTCCCATGCATCGACGGCCTTTGTCCTTCTGGGTGGTAGTGGTCATAGGTTTGGAAGGTGCCATCAAAGGAGCCTGGGCAAATTTCTGACCTATAAAGAATTAACAGATTTCAATTTAAGTGTTTGTGGGGACCAAGAGAGAAGGAGGGGCACAAAAACTTAGACACGACAAAACTAAAATGCGTGTCCTTCATGTCAATATAACTATGAATTTGCAAACTAAGCTTTTTACTATCCAGAAGAAATAAACAGTAAACTTACAAATGACATACTGGTCTAGCACTTTGTGTGGATCTCAAAAAGGAGCTCCAGTCTGACTGGTCACATTTTACTGTTTGTCTTCCCTCTAGATAGTGAAGAGATATGCATCATAACCAGAATGTGATAACAGTTCAGATTTATTTATGTATTTATTTTTTCACACAATATTGGTTTATGGAGCCCAAGATTCCAACATGATTTTCTCGATATGTCCTGCCATTGTCTGCACATGTCATGGATGCCCAGGACTCTGTCTCTGTACTCTCTTTCAATCTGTGTCAGTAAGTCTGTGTTGCCTCTCTGTATCTCATTTGTCAAAATACAACCAATTTACATTGCCCTGCATTAAACTCTATTTCCTTCTTCTCTGCCCATCCTCAAGCCTATCTATATTGCTGCATATGACTCTCACAACTATTATTTATCACTCGTCCAATTTTGTTATCATGGGCAAATTTTAAAATGTTACTTTGTATTCCAATATCCAAGTCATTTACACGTATTATAAAAGCAAGCTGTGGTTCTAGCACTGTCTGTTGGGAAAGACCATTATTAGCTTACCTCCAGCCTGAAAAACAACCATTTCACATAACTTGCATGTTTTAAATCAATTAACATGTTTTCCTGTAATCCATGTAGACAACATGCATTATTTTCCACTCATTAATCACTGTCTATCAAAATATTCAATCAAGTTAGTCAAACACAGTCTGTCTTTTATAAATCTGGGTTGGTTCTCTCCCTAATTACCTTATATGAATAGGAAGTGTTTAGAGGGATATGGGATAAGTGCTGGCAAATGGGACTAGTTTAGGTTGGGATATCTAGGCAAAAGTGAGGGCTGCAGATGCTGGAGATCAGAGTTTTCTAGATTAGAGTGGTGCTGGAAAAGCACAGCAGGTCAGGCAGCATCCAAGGAGCAGAAAAATCGACGTTTTGGGCAATGGCCCTTTATGGACGAGTTGGACCAAAAGGTCTATTTCCATGCTGTACATCTCTATGATTCTATGACTATGTGCCCTTTCCCAATCATTATGTTTCTAAAACATAATGTTAAATAGCACTGTCCCACATCTGCCCCTACAGTTATTAAGAAGATCTATACACATTTCCTTGAATAATGGGGTTGGATTCTATGATTTCCCCCAATCGGCATGTTTTCAGTAGGAGACATGTAAGATTTTTTTTAGGCAGGTAGACTATTGTGTTATGCCTCATGGTCAGTGTTCACTATGCTTTTCTAGATACACATTAATGATACAATCATCACTGCAGACAGCAATGTGAATCCATTTCTCGTGCCAGCTCAGATCATCATGATGACCTTACCTTTATGATGTCACCCCTTGTTTGAGTTATTGTGACTCTCAAAGTGCACTCACCACCAATTATCTTTCTCCAATGAGAGAGCAGCCTACGGTCCTCTGAGACAATAACAGCTTTCACTTTTATCATCGTACATGACCTGAAAGTATAAAGATTTTACACTTTGTCTTGTCTTGAATCACTTGAAGTTGACACTGTGCTGAAAACAAGCTCCTCTGCCTTAAAGCAATGGTTTGATATAGCCCAGACACTTATTTGCCAGAGGAATGTCAAGTGTCTATATAATAGGTAGTTATCAAAAATGTTTATTGCATTTTTCAAAACACAACATCCATGCCCTTTTCTCACGTTGCAGGGAATAGCATAAGCATTGTCACATCAGCCAAATTGTCCTGTTGGAGGCAAACTCCCAACTCCTGTTGGGATACTTTTCCAATTCCCCATTCACTCAAAGAGTCCTGATGCTTACTGAATATTTAAAAGGCTAATTAATACTAAAAATTAGAAGCAGGAATACACCATTCAGTCCCACAATCCTTTTCCACTGTTCAGTTAAGGTCATGTCTGACCGCACTGTGGTCTCAACTCCACTTTCCAGTTTGGACCTGGAACCCTTGGTTCCTTTGTTGATCAAACATCTAACTGGGTCTTGAATATATACAAGGACCCAACATCTACTGCTTCCTATTTAAGTGAATTCCAAAAGCTGACATATCTCTGAAGTTCTTTTCATTGTCAAGATACAGAAGCAAATGGAATAATCACATGGAATACTCCATAATAAGGGTAAATTGGAGCATGCGCTTTAAATTTTAATTTGTACACATTCACCCAGACATTCTAATCAGGATTGAAGTCCTATTTCCACTCCTGATTGGATTGTACCTTTAGATATCTTCAACACTAGAGATAGCTCGATAGGGGTATCTTGTTCTGAACCGTTTGAGAATTCCATGAATCCAGCTGTGAAGAGACATGGCAAGGGACCCTCACCTCCTTTTTTACATGTCAGTTTGTTACATTCTGTGATTTAAATGTCTGCAGCAAATCCAGCCACTTTGGCAGCTGTGAAAAGGTAAGTACATCAGGTTAATGGAGTTATACTACAAGTTCATTAAGGGGTGAGGGTACCAACTAGACAGCATGCGATGCTGCCCATGAATAGTGGGCCAGATACATAGTCCAGGTGGGTAAGGGGTCACACATGTTGAAAACCATGTGGGAAGGCTGCCAGATAAGTGACAGGAGTGCTTAAGGTAGGTCACAGATGGTGGAGGCCTGTGCTTTGGGTTTAGGATGGGTCAGATTTCTGGCAAGGTAAATATTGGGTCTTGGGAGCATTGGCAGCATTGGTAGCATTTGTGTCTGTGAAAGGTCATGCTAGCAGCAGGATAGGAGGCATTATCAAGTCCAGGGTTTGGGTCAAGGAGGCTAGACCAGTGACTGGGAAGATGGGAGCTGGGGGTGGGTGGGGACTGTGATCTAGGGGAGGTGCATTGACGCTGCAAGAGTAGGAGATGTTGGGTCTGGGGTAGTGAAAGGGCAAGTAACGATGGGGTAGTTGTCAGTTCTGGCAATATTGTTTCAGGGGTGAGCTGAATCTGATTGTGTCCTGGAAGGGTCTGGTCAGCAGATAATCATCAGGGAGTCAATGTTGTAAGGGGTTGGAAGGAGATGGAATTGGGGCAATCAGTGGTGAGTCAGCAGATGTATTTAGTATATATCCAGGAATTAGACAAAGGTTCAGACTTAGGTTAAGCTTTTGAGAGTCTGAAATCTCTAGCTTTAACAGGTCTCTTTTGGAAGGCTCAAGACACAGGGCAATTGACCCAGAGAAAATTCAAAATTATGGACAATGCCTACAGAGTCACCCGTGCCCAGGATTCCCCATGGTCCCAATGTACTACTCCTGTCCATGCTGCTCCCACAATCCTCTGGCTATTAAATTGATTGGGATATTAAGTAACATTCCCACGAGCCACAGCCAACTTTGGTTAATCTTTTGTTTAGATTGTAATTTATTACAAAGTATGCAAGTTCCTTTGCTAAAAGTAACATCAAAGTGCTCACTGTTCTGACTTTTTGATTGAATCATCTGTACTTAGCAATTTCACTGAAAAGGGCCAGGACAATTTGTTCTGAAAAACTTCAAAAGCTCTTGCAAACTTAAATTCTCTGAACTTGTCAATTTGAAGCATTTTCTTGTGATTTTTATAATCAACGAGTTAGTGTTTTTATGTCTAGATTTATAGTTTAATAATAATAATTTAAAATCATTTACACATAATGTTAGTAATGGCAGCACTAAGTATACAGGTTATGATGCTAAACGTGATTCAGTGTTTCACTGAAATCTACATGAACAAATGATATTTACAGCATTAATGATAATAACTATGTAAATAGATGTGAAAAGAAGTACACACAACACTAAATCTTGGAACTGAAACATGTCTTATATAAACTCAACAGAATATGACACCAAAATGCCTTTATTTTTCAAAAGAATATTGATTAATTCATGCAAGATACTCTTTGCAAATGTCACTTTATGTTGAGTTCTGTCTCATGGTCTTTATACCAGCATAACTTTAAGAGACGAGCTGATGGTATCATCACTGTATGTGACCCAAGACAGTAAAGGTCCAAGATTCCATTTTATTTTGGAATTACTTGAATACTAGATACTAAATATATAGGCTACAATGCTAACTATTATTCAGAACTACAGCAAAATTTACTGGGCCAAAGGAATTAATGCAATTATTTCAAGTTGTTGGTCAGACCAGAAGACTTTCCTCCTGGATGGGCCTTCATGAACCAGATGGGTTTTTAATGAAAATGGTTACAGCCTCAAGGCTGGCTTTTGTAGTTCCAGGTTGTTAGTGAATTTCACTATCTGTTACAGTAGGATTTGAGGAAGCAAACTTTCTAAGTGGTGGAGGGTTCAATGACAGGGGCGCATGGAGTTAAGGTAAGAGGCAGAAGAACTAGAGAGGGCATGAGGAAAAAGATTTTTCATCTCGAGATTGGTGGAGATCTGGAACTCACTGCCTGAAAGGGTGGTCGGGGCTCTTCATAACAGTTAAGGAGTAGCTGTGCACTTGCGTTGCCAAGGCATACAAAGTAATGGAAAATGGATTTAGAAGTGATAGGTGGTTGTTGGATGGCATTCGCTTCCCATTTTTGGGAAAGTTAGGTGGTTGTTTTTGACCAGCACAGACTTGAGAGGCCAAACAGCCTTTGTCTGTGCTGTAGCTCTCTATGGCACTGTGACTATGATCTGATGTTCCTCGACCATTAGCCTGGGGCTCTGCCTTAACTGGTTCAGTGATATTGCTATCCCGCTTTCTAATGAAACCCAGGCCTAATATGCTTTTAAATCAGAAGTATTTAAAAGAACCACAGTAGGGTAGCAAGGAAAAAAAGTATATACTTAATTCAATGAATGTGGAGTAGGGAGGAACAGGAATAATCCACATGCCTCCACATTAAGACTATTTGTCCTACTACTATTGCTCACTGATAAGCACCAACCCCTTCAACTGGTGCCCTGGTACCTGCCCCTATTTGAGTACTGCCCTACTAGTGATCGTCTATTGTCCTTCCAATTCTTAGCTTATTTCTATTTCTCTTCGGATTGTTTTATCAATCCAATCAACGTGATGTTCTTGGAAAGTAAGGTTGTAAAAATCCATTTGTATCGCATTTATATGGCAAGTTTAACAAAATTGAAAAAAAGTCCTAAGGTGCTTTAGAAGTGCGTAATCAATGCAAAAAGCTGATATTGAGCTGAAAGACAAGTAACAGGATGTTTGATTGAGAATGTGATTTTCAAGCAGCATCTTAAAAAAGAGATCAAGAGACTTAGGGATTGAATTTCAGAACATAGTCTGCATGTTCAGAAGTATGTAATTGAAAGAATTTTTATTGTCACTAATGGATTCTATTAACACAATTGATTTTCTTTTATGAGGCTGTTTTCTGATCACCCAATATTAGAGTTATGTACTGCCTGTGAATTTATGGTATTGTTTTACTTTGGGTCAGGTCAAATGTTATGGTTCTTTTCTCCCAATGTGCTTCTATTTTCATTATTACTATTCTGACTGAGTAACTTACCATCATCAGTTTGAGACGTCAGATTGCCTTTCATTGTATCCCTCAGGGCTCAAATCAGAATACATAAATATATCGTTCTGATAGATCACCTAACAATTCCCAGTATACATTGGAAATGGTGCATTTTAGTAAGTTAAAATGCACTATGAGAATATTATTTGTTTTCAGATACTTTTCTTATCAACGTACAGAATCAACTGTTCACATTTTAGTTTGAAATCCTCAGTCCAACTAATCAATATCACTTCTTTCTTGCAATATATTTGTAGAAAAATTGTCTCAAGGGAAAGCTTTATAATTTAGCATTGATCCTACTGCCTAAGACATCCAAGTGTGCCAGAAATGTAGAGTTATACCATTCCTTTCTTAACTAATTTATTTACATATTTGCATATTCCATTCAACTTCAGCATCAGGAAACATAATTCTCATCAATTTATTCATTACAGTGTCCAATTGCCCTAATGCCCTGAGTTTCAGTTATCATGTTGTAAACACCTCCAGCATTCAAACATGCATTGCTTAATAGCTTAAATTTCTTACTTGCTGGTTTGATCATTCGTTTATTTTTCAGGGTGTTTTATTTGTTTCACAGCTGCCTAAGTTTTTCTAGTTTAAATCATTTTGTTGGCCTATTTGTAGCATTCCAGGTTAAGATGGTATAAAGAGCTTTGTTCAGTTCTAAAACATTGTGAGATTCTCTTTTTTGCTCAATCTGTCCAGTGATGTAATATGCATTGAATATCTGCTTCTGTCTAGGTGCCTTCAGTGCATATCATTGAGATTGCAAACCTTAGGCACTGCACTTCAATCAAGAATGTAACTCCTTACATTTCCTCTGGATGGCCTAGATGTTATTTGTGTATCAATTCCTAGGTAAACCGTGATATTTGCTGTTTTTTCTCTTTGCAGAAGGTTTTCTGCTGGTTCTATTGTGGTATCGAGGGAGGTAACACATTGTTTGTCTGAGTTCCATTCATTGTAATAAAACCAGTAATTAAACTCCTTTCTTACATTCCCTCAACATGACTCATCTTCCCCCTCAATTCACTATTTTCTTTGTAGCTGTGTTCAATGTTGTTCATTCGATGAGTTTCAATCCTGCTTACTTTTAACATTATTCATTGGAACAACTTTTTGGTCTGTCTCAGATATTCTCATGGCAAAAGAGTGTTCATCACCCCCATAAATAGGCAATGCATCTGACGTTCAGTAGCAAACGATTCTGCTCAATATTTCATTTTACAATTGTATCTCCGACAAGAGGGGGGGAGGGGAATGAATTGTATTTGTGGTTCTTTGCTATGGACTTATTTTTTCACTTATTTCTATTCTCTTTTTAAGTAGACTGCTCAATATTTCATTTTACAATTGTATCTCCGACAAGAGGGGGGGGAGGGGAATGAATTGTATTTGTGGTTCTTTGCTATGGACTTATTTTTTCACTTATTTCTATTCTCTTTTTAAGTAGACTGCGATACTGTTTGTGGAATCCGGTTCTGATAAAGATCCACAAGAAATTTTAAACAAAAGAAGAAAACCAAAGAACTGTGGATGCTGGAAATTTAATTGTTTGTACTTCTGAAGAAGGGTGACGAGACCTGAAATGTAACTCTGCTTTCTCTTCACAGATACTGATGGAGCTGCTGAGTTTTTCCAGCAATTTCTGTTTCTGTTGCTTGTTATCACATGGGCTGTGACCACAACCATCCCATTGTCAGCTACTAAGGGTCCTCATTAGCAGGTATTGACCGTTATCCATTCCTTTGTCTGTCCAACTGTTGTTCTCGCTCTCTGGGCTTCATCTCCATCATTGTTTATTCCTCCCCACAACCCACCTGTCTTCAGCACATATACCAATGTTTTCCAAGCTACAATCTGTTAAGGACCAGATCAAACCCCTCAATATATATTAAGAAGAGGGTCAAGACCCTAACTTTTTCTTATTTTAAAGGTAAGTGCCAAGCATTGCCTCCTGAAAGCAATTCGACTAGTCAAACTACCAGTCTTGAAACAAAGCACTATTTATGCACTATAGTCAAAACACAACAAAAGAAAGAAGAAATTGGAGGAACACAACTTTATTGTATTAGTTAAATAATCTATTGAAAATGTATTAGTTAAATAATCTATTATCTTGTTAAACAACAACTGTTCTAATATAGTAAAATCCCATAAACGCACCCTTAGCAAAGGCAAATTCAGTAAAATAAATTGTCTCGCGTGCAATTCTCCAGTTCAGGAAGAAAACCATCAAGAGGAAACTCAGAGAGAGAGAGTAGCTGGGAGAGATATATTTCACCTTCCAAACCCAGCTCCAAGACACCAGCACTGACTGTTTCTGAAACCTGAATACACGTCTTAAAGCCTTAGTGTCATTACAAATCAGTTCTGGAGAAGGTTCCAAGGGATGAAACATTAACTCTATTTTCTCTCCACAGATGCTCCAAAAACAGCTGAATTTTCCCTGTAATTCCTGCTTTTCTTTCGCAAGAACTGGCCAATTTTGTTAGGAGGTGACTGTTTGAGGGTAAATCCACATCAGAGTTATAGAACGTTACAGTGCAGCACAGTTCCTTCGGCCCTCGATGTTGTGCCAACTTATGAAATTATCTGATGCCCATCTAACCTAAACCGTTCCATTATTATCCATATGTATGTCCAATGCCCATTTAAATGCCCTTAACGTCGGTGAGTTTATACTGTTGCAGGCAGTTCGTTCCTTGCCCCAACTACTCTGAGTGAAAAAATTACTCCTGATATCTGTCCTAAATCTGTCACCCCTCAATTTAAAGCTAAGTCCCCTCATGTTAGCCTTCACCATCCGAGGAAAACGGCTCTCACTGTCCGCCCTATCTAACCCTCTGATTATCTTATATGTCTCGATTAAATCACCTCTCAACCTTTTTCTCTTCAACGAAAACAGCCTCAAGTTCCTCAGCCCTTCCTTGTAAGACCTTGCCTCCATACCAGGCAACATCCTAGTAAATCTCCTCTGAACCCTTTCCAAAGCTTCCACATCCTTCCAAAATGCAGTGACCAGAACTGCACACAATACTCCAGGTGCAGCCTTACCAGTACAGCTGAAGCATGGCCTCATGATTCCAAAACTCAATCCCCCTACCAATAAACATCAACACACCATATGCCTTCTGAACAACCCTATTAGCCCACCTCTGCATTTTATCTATGTCCTTCTGTAACCCACATCATCCTTTGGCACTAACCTCAACTCTGCCTACCTTAGTGTTATCTGCAAATTTACTAACCCATCCTTCTACGCCCACCTCCAGATCATTTATGAAAGTGACAAACAGCAGTGGCACCAAAACAGATCCTTGCAGCATACCGCTAGTAACTGAGCTCCAGGATGAACATTTCCCATCAACCATCACCCTCTGTCTTCTTTAAGCTCGTCAATTTCTGATCCAAACTGCTAAATCACCTTCAATCCCAAAACTCCATATTTTGTGCAATAGCCTACCATGTGGAACCTTATCAAATACCTTACTGAAATTCATATACACCACATCAAACGCTTTACCTTCATCCACCTGTTTTGTCACCTTCTCAAAGAACTCAATAAGGTTAGTGAGGCATGACCTACCCTTCACAAAACCGTGTTGACTATCCCTAATCAAATTATTCCTTTACAGGTGATTATAAAACCTATCTCTTACAACATTTTCACCATCTTACCCACAACCAAAGTAAGGCTCACTGGCCTATAATTACCAGAGTTGTACTGACTCCCCTTCTTAAACAAGGGAACAACATTTTCTATCCTTCAGTTTTCAACAGCATTTGTTATCCTCCAGTCTTCTGCGAGAATGAAGCATAGATATGGAAAATTACATGAACCTTGGATGAACAGGGATGTTATAAACTTGGCCATATAAAAATGGAGATGTATGTAAGGTTTTGGAGGATGGGAACTGACAAAACCCTTGAAGTATGTAAGGGAAGTAGAAGTGAACTTAAACAAAGAATTAGGAGGACTAAAAGGGTCATGAAAAATCATCAGCATGCAATAATAAGGAGAACTCTCAGGCTTTTAATCCATATATTAAAAGCAAAAGGGAAGCCAGGGAAAGGATTGGCCCACTCAAAGACAAAGGAGGGAATCTATCTGTGCAGCCAAAATAGGTAGGTAGGGTCTGAAACAAATACTTTGTATTAATATTCACCAAAGAGAAAGAATTGGTGCAGGATGATCTCAGGGAAGGGTCACATTTTCTAATCCAAGTTGCTGTTAAAAAGGAAGTCATATCGTGCTTCTTAAAAAAATGTTAAGTTTGATCAGTCCCTGGGTACTGACGGGATCTATCCCAGAAATTGAGGGAGGCAAGAGAACAACTTGATGGAGTGTAGTCCAACATCATTGCATCCTATTTAGCTACAGGTGAGGTCCCGGATAAGTGAAGAATAAACAATGTTGTCCCATTGTTTAAAAAGGGTGTCAGGGATAATCCAGGAAATTGCAGGCCTGTGAGCTCCACGTTAGTCGTAAGGAAATTATCAGAAAGGATTCTTAGGGACAAGATCCATACACATTTAAAAGCAAATGGACTAATTAGTGATAGAAGCTTAGTTTTGTGCAGAGTAGACCATGCCTCACTAACTTGATCAAGTTTTTTGAGGAGGTGACGAGGATGATTGATGAGGAAAAAGCAGTTGATGGTGTCTACATGGACTTCAGTAAAGCCTTTGACAAGGTCCCTCATGGCAGACTGGTACAAAAGGTGAAGTCACATGGTATCAGGGGTGAACTGGCAAGATGGATCCAGAACTGGCTTAGTCATGAGAAACAGAGGGTTGCGTGGAAGGATGTTTTTCAGAATCGAGCGTTGTAACTATTGGTATTCGACAGGGACCAGTGCTGGGATCTCTATTATTCGTGATCTGCAAAACTGTTTTGGAAGAAACTGTGGCTGGTTTAATGAATAAATTTGTAGATGATACAAAGATCGGTGGAATTGTGGACAATGAGGACGATTGTCAGAGGATACAGCAGAATATAGATCAGTTGGAGGCATGGGCAGAAAAATGGCAAATTGAGTTTAATTCAGACAATTCAGACTGGAGGAGGGGCTAGAAGGTTGGGTGAGCAAGTTTGCGGATGATACGAAAGTCGGTGGAGTTGTTGACAGTGAGGAAGGATGTGTCAGGTTACAGCGGGATAAAGATAAGTTGCATAGCTGGGCAGAAAGGTGGCAAATGGAGTCCAATGTAGAGTTGTATAAGACTCTGGTGCGGCTGTATCTGGAGTATTGTGTGCAGTTTTGGTCGCCATACTATAGGAAGGATGTGGAGGCACTGGAACGGGTGCAGAGGAGGTTTACCAGGATGTTGCCTGTTATGGTAGGAAGATCGTATGAGGAAAGGCTGAGGCACTTGGGGCTGTTTTCATTGGAGAAAAGAAGGTTTAGGGGTGACTTGATGTACAAGATGATTAGGGGTTTAGATAGGGTTGACCATGAGAACCTTTTTCCACATATGGAGTCAGCTATTACGAGGGGGCATAGCTTTAAATTAAGGGGCCGTAGGTATAGGACAGATGTTAGGGGCAGATTCTTTACTCAGCGAGTTGTGAGTTCTTGGAATGCCCTGCCAGTAGCAGTGGTGGACTCTCCCTCTTTATGGGCATTTAAACGGGCATTGGATAGACATATGGAGGATAGTGGGCTAGTGTAGGTTAGGTGGGCTTGGATCGGCGCAACATCGAGGGCCAAAGAGCCTGTACTGCGCTGTATTTTTCTATGTTCTATGTTTAATTGTGAGGTGATGCATTTTGGAAGGTCAAGTACAAGTGGAAATTATACTGTGAATGGCAGAAACCCTTAGGAGTATTAAGATGCAGAGAGATCTGGGTGTGCAGGTCCACACACCACTGAAGGTGGCAGCACAGGTAGATAAGGTAGTGAAATAGGCCAATGACATGTTTGTCTTAATTGGAAGCGACATTCAGTATAAGGATAGACAAGTTGTGCTGCAGGTTTATAGATCTTTAGTTAGGCCACACTTAGAATATTGTGTACAATTTTGGTCATGACACTACTAGAAGGGTGTGGATGCTTTGGAGAAGGTACAAAAAAGGTTTACAAGGATGTTGCCTGGTATGGGGGATTTTAGCTATGAAAAAAAGTTGGATAAACTGGGTTTGTTTTCACTGGAACACAGGAGGTTCAGAGGTGACATGATGGAAGTTTATGTGATTGTGAATGGGATGGATAGAGTGGAAAATATTATGCTTTTTCCCAGGGTGCAGGGGCCAATTATTGGAGGACACAGGAATTAAGGCATGGAGTGGGGGGCAGTGTAAAAGAGATGTGTGAGGCATGTTTTTCACACAAAGGGTGGTGAATGCCTGGAACACATTGCAAGAGGCGGCAGTGTAAGCACACATAATAGCAGCATTCGAGAAACTCCTGGACAAATACATGAATAGGAAGGGAAGAGAGGGATATGGATTCTGTAAGTGAAGACGTTTTAGTACGGAAGGGCAAAATGTGTCGGCGCAGGCTTGGAGGGCCGAAGGGCCTGTTCCTGTGCTGCACTGTTCTTTGTTCTTTGCTTGCTGGAGGTAAAACAAAACCCAGTTGATAATTTTCACAACTCACACATGCACACAAGAAGACAGTCGGATCCGCAAGAGGCAACTCTGCTCAGTCACCATGGCTTCATGCAGAGGAAACCATGTCTGACAAATGCAGTGGAATTCTTTGAGTAGGTAAAAAGCAGCAGAGACAAGGGGGGAGCTTGTTGAATTGGAAAAATATGTTAAAATGCATAAGTGCACATAAGCAATGAAATAACTTTAACAAACTGTTACATGGCTTACAGCAACTATACATTGCTTCAAGCTACACAAACTCAAAAAGATCAGTCAATTGTGGTTGACAAAGAATTTTCAGGATTGTATATATTAAATGAAAAAGCTTATAAATTTGCCAGAAATTACAGTAATTCCATTGATGGGGGATTTATAGAGTACAAGACGAAAGTGAGGACTGCAGATGTTGGAGATCAGAGTCAAGGGTGTGGTGCTGGAAAAGTACAGCAGGTCAGGCAGCATCTGAGGAGCAGGAGAATCGGCATTTTGGGTATAAGCACTTTATCAGGAACCCATCCTTCCTGATGAAGGGCTTATGTCAGAAACATCGATTCTGCTGCCCCTCGGATGCTGCCTGACCTGCTCTGCTTTTCCAGTACCACTCTCTCGATTTACAGAAGACAGCAAAGAAGAATCAAAAAAACTAATAAGTGAAAGCAAAATATGAATGTCATTGAGTGAAACAACATAAAAATGGGCTGTAAAAGCTTTTCATAAATAAAAAAAGAGGAAATGTCTGGAAAAGACAAGCATAGCCAATAGAGTCTTAGGGATTTTACAGCACAATAAAAGGTCTTTTGGCCCATTGTGTCTACATTGGTTATCAAACATTTGGCCATTCTAATCCCACTTTCCAGCCCATGGTCCATAGACTTGTATGCTGTGACATTTCAAGTGCTCACCTCAATAATGCTGAAATGTTATGAGGCTTCCGGCCTCCACCACCCTTTCAGTCAATGGGCTCCAAGTACCCACCAGTATCTGTGTGAAAGGTTTTTCCTCAAATCCCCTATAAACCTCCTGTTTCTCACAAAAAAATAGCCCTGCCTATTTATCCCTCTACTAAGGCCAGCACTGCTGCCTCACAGCTCCAGAGACCCGGGTTCAATTCCCACCTCGGGCAACTGTGTGTGTGGAGTTTGCACATTCTTCCCGTGTCTGCGTGGGTTTCCTCTGGGTGCTCCGGTTTCCTCCCACAGTCCAAAGATGTGCAGGTTAGGTGAATTGGCCATGCTGAATTGCCTGTAGAGTTAGGTGAAGGGGTAAATGTAGGGGAATGGGTCTGGGTGGGTTGCTCTTCGGAGGGTTGGTGTGGACTTGTTGGGCTGTAAGTAATCTAACAGTAATCCAATCTAAGGGGAGACATTATTCCCTATCAGTGCTCCTCAGAGCTTTGTGTACCTTCTTGAGGTCCCCCTCAGACATCCTTGCCCTGATGAAAACAATTCCAGCCCATCAAGTTTCTCCTCATAACTGAATCACTCCAGCCTATGCAACATCCTGTTGAAACTCCTCTGCATTCTGTCCACTACAATCATATTTTTCTTCTAGTGTAATGACTAGATCTGCTTACAATACTCCAGCTATAATCCAACCACCATTCAAGGACGCTCCAACATAAACTCTTTGTTCTCTTACTCAATGCTTTGATTAATTAAGGCAAGTATCCCTTATGCCTTCTTAACCTTCTTATAAGGTCCTGCTGCCTTCAAAGATTCATGGACATGCGCACAAAAGGCCCCCTGATCCTCTGTACTTCCAAGTACCTTACCATTCAACATGTTTTCCCTTGCTTTGCTAGCTGTCCCAAAATGCATTAATTGAGACATGATGTGGAGGTGCCTGTGCTGAACTCGGGTTAATAAAACGCCAGGCTTCACTTTATGAAGGGGCAGTGCTCCAAAAGCTTGTGATTTCAAATAAACCTGCTGAACTATAACCTGGTGTCATGTGACTTCTGACTTTAGGCAAAAGTGAGAACTGCAGATGTTGGAGATTAGAGTCGAGAGTGTGGTGCTAGAAAAGCACAGCGGGCCAGGCAGCATCCGAGGATCAGGAATATCGACGTTTTGGGCAAAAACCCCTCATTCCTGATGAAAGGTTTTTGCCCGAAACATTAGTTCTCCAGCTCCTTGCATGTTGCCTGACCTGCTGTGCTTTTTCCAGCACCACACTCTCGACTGACTTCTGATTTTGTCAACTCATACATTTTAGGATTAAATTCTATCACAGCAACTCAGGAGAATTTATAATTGGTAACAGAGGAATGGTACAGATGTTAGATGATTACTTTACGTCTGGATAAGTGGAAATGTGTATTGTGAGGAAGTTATAAATTGATTTGAGGATAGTTTGGGCAGACTTAGTGAATGGGCACAAAAATGGCAGATGGAATAAAATATCGAATATTGTGTGGTTATCTATTTTGGTCAAAAGAACAGAAGAACAGAGCAGAATATTTTCTGAATCACAAGAAGTTGAAAAGTGTCATGTACAAAAGGACATGAGTATTCTTGTCAAAATGTACCAGAAGGTGAACTTGTAGGTGCAGCAGGTTATTAGGAAGGCTAATGGAATTTATAAAGTCATAGAGATGTACAGCACAGAAACAGACCCATCAGTTCAACTTGTCCATGCCGACCAGATATCCTAAATTAATCTAGTCCCATTTGCTAGAACTTGGCACATGTCGCTCTAAACCTTTCCTATTCACATACCCATCCAGATACCTTTTAAATGTTGTAATTGTACCAGCCTCCATCACTTCCTCTGGCAGTTCATTCCATACACACACCACCCTCTGTATGAAAAAGTTGTTCCTTAGGTCCTTTTTATGTCTTTCCCCTCTCAGCTTAAACCTACGCCCTCTCGTATTGGACTCCCCTACCCTGGGAAAAAGACCTTAGCTATTCACCCTATCCATGCCCCTCATGAGTTCATAAACCTCTATAAGGTCACCCCTCAGCCTCAGAAGTTCCAAGAAAAATAGCCCCAGTCTATTCAGCCTCTCCCTGTAGCTCAAACCCTCCAGCCTGGTAACATTCTTGTAAACCTTGTCCTTATCAAAGGAGGATTTGAATACAGGCATAGTGAAGCCTTGCTTCAATTATATATGAGGTTGGCTAGGTCATATCTGAAATACTGCATGCAGTTTTGGTCTACTAATCTCAGGAAGATTTAATAGCCACAGAAGACCATAAGACATAGGAGTGGAAGTAAGGCCATTCGGCCCATCGAGTCCACTCCGCCATTCAATCATGGCTGATGGGCATTTCAACTCCACTTACCCGCATTCTCCCCGTAGCCCTTAATTCCTTGTGACATCAAGAATTTATCAATTTCTGCCTTGAAGAATTTAGCATCCCAGCCTCCACTGCACTCTGCGGCAACGAAT
>NC_057725.1:9241619-9251182 GCF_004010195.1 Chiloscyllium plagiosum
TTATCTTTATTTAACTGTAACACCATTACATCCGATTTTGCCTTCTCTCTTTCAAATTGCAGACTGAACTCTACCATATTATGATCGCTGTTTCCTAAGTGTTCCCTTACTTTAAGATTTTTTATGAAGTCTGGTTCATTACATAGCACTAGGTCCAGAATAGCCTGCTCCGTTGTGGGCTCCATGACAAACTGTTCCAAAAAGCCATCCTGTAAGCATTCCATGAATTCCCTTTCTTTGGATCCACTGGCAACATTATTTACCCAGTCCACCTGCATATTGAAGTCTCCCATGATCACTGTGACCTTGCCTTTCTGATATGCCTTCTCTATGTCCCAGTACATGTTGCGCCCCTCGTCCTGATCACTGTTAGGAGGTCTGTACATAACTCCCACTATGGTTTTTTTGCCTCTGTGGTTCCTCAATTCCACCCAGACAGACTCTACGTCATCCGACGCTATGTCATTCAGTGCCATAGATTTAATTTTGTTCTTAACTAACAAGGCAACCCTGCCCCCTCTGCCCACCTCCCTGTCTTTTCGATAAGTTGAAA
This sequence comes from Chiloscyllium plagiosum, assembly GCF_004010195.1. Lineage (NCBI taxonomy): Eukaryota > Metazoa > Chordata > Chondrichthyes > Orectolobiformes > Hemiscylliidae > Chiloscyllium > Chiloscyllium plagiosum. The sequence goes on from NC_057725.1 coordinate 9,242,173, forward strand.
ATCCTTGGATGTTTAACTGCCAGTCCTGACCCCCCTGCAACCATGTCTCTGTAATGCCTACCACATCATAATCATTCACAATGATCTGTGCCGTTAGTTCATCTGCTTAGTTACGAATGCTACGAGCATTCAGGTAAAGTGCCTTAACGCTAACTTTCTTATCATTTGAGATATTGGAAGTCATAAGATGCCCTAAGTTATCCTTCCTTTTCGCTGCATTCCCAGTCTGCCTTGAGTTTAAATCCGCCTGCACATATGCTATCCTGTTGCTTATCTTTCCATTTAACTCCATACTCCCTGTCGTTTTCACTTTCACTTCCCCCCAACTGTGCCACTCAGCCTATTATAGAAAACTTTGATAGTAGGAGCAGAAGGAGACCATTCAGCCCTTCGAGCCTCCTCCATTATTCAATGGAGCCTCCTCCATTATTACAGGCCACAGAAGACATGCAATGAAGGTTGACCCGACATGGTTTCCTGGATGGTGGGACTGTCCTCTGGAGAGATGTTGGGCAAAATTGGGCCTGTATTCTTGAGAGTTTCAACAAATAAGCAACAATATCACTGAATCTTACAGATAACTTAAAGGGATACGCAGGTGCAGGTAAAATGTTTGCCCTTGTTGGGGAATCTAGGACCAAGGGGCTCAATTTAAACATCGGGCAGCTGCCATTTGGGGCCAAGACGGGGAGAAGTTTGTCTTAACTCAGGGTTATGATTCTTTGGAAATCTCTACCTTCAGAGGCCTATGGAAGCTCAGTCTTAAGTGGAGATTGATTTATTTCTGATTACCAATGGCAAAAAGGCTACTGGGGATTGTGTATGTAACAAATGTGCTGGACTGGCAACAATCGCATTGAATAATGGAGGAGGCTCGAAGGGCTGAATGGCCTCCTTCTGCTCCTACTTTCAAAGTTTTCTATAATAGGCTGAGTGGCATCCTCCTGTTCCAAGGTAACCAAAGAAAGAGAAAAGAAGGATAAGAACTTACATTATGGACATTACTTCACATGAATCAGAGTCCAGCAAATCAATGTCCTGAAAGGGTTCTTGAGGTTACCTGATGTTGTAGAATTCCCTGTTCAATTTGGTAATACAGAAATAGCAGAGAAATCAGAAAATGGCTTTGTGTCTGGATTCACTCAAGGGAGTGCTATAAAATATATCGTCAAATTAGGGACCAAAGGGATTAGGAAGAATAAGGTCCTGAAGGAAATTCATGTTAATAAGACGGTTGTAATGGAGAAATTAATTGGGCTGAAAGTTGATAAAATCTTCGTACCTGATACTGCTGAAGGAAGTGACTCTCATGAAAGGCAATGCACTGATGATCATCCATCAAATTCTACAGGCTCCAGAAGATTGGAAGCTCACAAATGTCACCAACTATGTAGGAAGGGAGCAAGACAGAAAACGGAACCACAGACTTGTTAGCCATATATGGGGCTCGGATGTATGTTGGTACAGTTGAATCTGAAGCATGTGATCCTTATAGACCAGCCATTAGCTCACTTTTCAGGAGAATAACAGGCATTTCCCAAGAAATCAAATTTTGAGAGGCTGAGACTTGGATGCAGGCTTTCCTTGAGCCTGGATCTATTCTCTGTTCGAATGTTTAAAACCAGGCTGGGAAAAGAGTAATTAAAGTTATTTAATGACCATAAGCTTCAGTCATGTGACAGGGTTCTTGGATGAGTTCAACTGAATTGGGGTGGTTTTGATAGATTTGATCTAAAAACATTGTGTGTTTTCCGAGATAGCTATTAGGCCATTACCATCACTTCAGGTAAAATGATTCTCAATTATTTTCTTCCAAACCAAACCTAGGTGGGGAAATGAAATGTCTGTGGCTTAACTGTGAGGGATTCCCTGCAATTATCAAGTAATGGGATGTGTGGGATTCCACAGAGAGAATAAGTTAGCCTTTGTCCTGCTAATTGCTGGAAATTTCTAGAAGCAGCCAATTCCCTAATTCTGCAACAGCCGTTTTAAATTCAGCAAGAATAATTTTCTGAAAATAAATGCAATTTTGCTTTTAAAGAAAAGATCACTTTTCATACCTCATATGACAGGAGTCTAACTTGGGAGCTTACCAATAAACCATAAGAAGACCATGGAAATTTGGAATGGGGTTAATTGTTCAGACATGTTAGGACGTATTTTGATTTTAAACTTCCTGTCACTCCTGCCTGATGTCTGTGTTGCTTTTAAAACTTTTCAAAGAAAGCTAAGAAAAACATCGAAAACAAAACATGAGTAATTGAAATTTACTAATTCATAAACAACAATGAGTAACTTGCAATGCAATTTCTACTTACCTGACTCTGCCTTTTCTCCCTGAAAACATGGAGAAGATGATTAGCCATGCACTCTCCTTATCAAAAGCAATGGTTATTGTGTTGTCATTCATTGGAAAACTTCTATCCCTGAAATTGACTTTCTGCATTTTAAATTTGCAACTTCAGACACTTGGACCTAAATCACTCCAAAACGTTTTGTTAAGACATCTCCCACTGTCCATTTTCTTATATAGGCAACTGGAAGAGATTAGCAGTGATAATGGTTTCCTCATGGTCAATTACTTCCTCAAAGTCCTGCCAGTAAATCCAAATATCTCTCATGCCCTTGGCATGTTTAAAATTAATGACCTGGATTTATATTAAGTTGTGTTACTAGTGAAAGCAACCAATATAATCAAAAACTTCGCCCACCCTCTTTCATCAGGCTGAAGATTTAAAAGTTTGTGCGGAACTACTAATAGATTCAATTACTAACAGGTTCTTTTCTGCTGTAATTAGACTTCTGAATATTTTAAATTCCATGTTGATCTTATTTTCTGTTCACCTTATCTGCAGTAGTAACATTGTGTTTCTCACTCTGTTCTCTAACTCTAATGCACTATCTATGATATGACCTGCCTGTACTGTACACTAAACAAAACTTTTCACTGTACCGAGGTACATGTGACATTAATAAATCAAACCAAATCAAACGCGCCAAACCAACACCAAATATCATTAAACATTAACCACAAATTAAATCCAATGCAGTAGGCCATCGAGATACTGATGTAGTCCATGTCTTTTAAAAAGAGTCACCATCGTCCTAGAGGACCATACGGCTGCTCTCTCATTAGATTAACCCCAAGGGGTCAACATGCCTTAGACGTGGGGTGAGGTTGAGAAGCTGAGACCTTCATAGTAATCTTAGTCGGTGTATATGTCCAAATGCCGCAACACCTGGACACCATCCAGGATTAGGCTAACAATTGGCAAGTATCTATCATGTCACACAAGTGCCAAGCAATGACCTTCTCCGAGAGGAGAGAACCTAATCACGGGCCTTTGATACTCAATTACATCACTAATAGGATCAACATTCTGGGTTGACCATTGGCCATAGATAATGTGGCTTCAAGAACAGTTCAAAAGCTAAGAATTCTACAGTGAGTAATTCACCACCTGCCTGCCCAAAGACGGCCCAACAAGTACCAGCACAAGTCAGGAGTGTGTCATAATACTTGTGTCTTGCCTGCATCCTAAACACTGCAGAAGCTCAATGCCATCCAGAAGAAAGCAGCCCAGTTTCACACCACCCCAACCACCACCTTCAACATTCTCTCCCTTCTTCACTTGTTCATGATTGTAAGAGTTCCTATCACCCCTAAGATACATTGCCATTGGTCACCTGGCCTCCTTTCACAACATCTTCCAAATCTGAAATCTCTATCACTTTGAAGGACAAGGGCAGTGGAACACTACCAACTGTAAGCCACCCTCCAAATCACTCAGCATCCTGATTTTGATATGGCACTATTCTGCCATTCCTTCACAGCCACTGGGCCAAGATTTTGGAACTCCCTTCCTCTGAGTATCCCTGTACCCTAAGGACTATAGTATTGAACAGTTTACTCTAACCTCTTCCAGGGCAATTAGGACAGACAAAAAAACCCTCTCCATGAAGAATAAAACAAATATAATGACCCCACAAACCCTTATTTTAATTTACACCATACTAGACAATGCCCACAAACTTAACCTGTCACAACCTGCAATTAAAGCAATCATTGAAAGTTTCAACTCACAGGGCACATTAGCGTTCCTTCAGCAAGGTTTTTGTTCTGAATGTATGGAGATTAATGGTGTTAATTGGCTTTTGAATTTTGCTCAACTTTTCAAAAGGTAACTTCTGCTCATGATCAAAATAAATAAATGGCTCTGCATTCTAAAAGCATTTTAAGTTACTTAAAGCTGACTCACAGCGGATGAAAAGACACTCCAACTGAAAATGCTCTTATTTTATGATGAACTAATTTTCGGCTGTATTAATCAATTGGCAACATGATTCTATTCTTAAGTGGATTTTTTGGGGGGGGTAAAACATACTTTATCTTAAAAGTTTGTACTAAAATGTGGCCACATTACATTAATTTGTGGACTATTTGAGTCGACTGGCATGCAGCTGTCAGAAATCTAAGAAAACCATCTTAAATCTAATGTAATTTTAGATGTAATTTGTACCCAGATCTGTTTTTTTTTTGCTTTCTCAAAATGAATGGGTGTTTCTGGAATCAGTCAGTTGACCCTCATTGTATCAGTTGTGATATTCCACTGACTGGTACTTCTGGCATTTCAACATTACACGTTTCTCTTTCCTTTGAAGCTTTGCCCTTTAAACATGTTTTTTTATTCAGCAAATTCAATAAATATGGCATTTCAGCTCTGTCTTGTGCTGGGTTATAAACATGCCCTTAAATTTTCCAGGGGATTCGAAATCATGAGAAGCTTGTGGAAAGTGAGATCAAACACTTATTGTATTTTGCTTTAATCATGTCAGTTGAAAGGATCTTAGACAAACACTACACTTCAAGAAATGATTCAGAATCAAAGCAAATTTGGAGTTGAATTTAATCTGTAGTGAGACTTCTAGTTGTATTCTTGTATAAAACTGCCAGAAACTCTAGGAATTCTGAGGATTGCGATTTTGGATTTAGAATACAGCAAAGGGAACCAAGAAACTGATAAGGAAAGGAAAAATAGAATATGAATACAATCTAGCAAAAAAAAAGACATTAAAATGAACTCTAAAAGCTTCCACAAATATGTAAAAAGGAAATGTTTGAATGCTGTAAGTTGTTTACCCAAATTAAAGCACATTGCCTATTTATCTAAATGGATTAGATGCAGATTCTGTCTTAACCATTATATAGATGATTTTGATTGAATATAGGAAGAATGGTTACTAAGTTTGGGGATGACACCAAAATTGGTGATGGACAGCGAAGAAGGTAACTTCAGAGTGCAGCGAGACCTTGTTCAAATGGGCCAAGGAGTGGCAGATGGATTTTAATTTAAATAAATATGAGGTATTGCATTTTGGAAAGACAAAGCAAGGCGGGACTTACAAACGTAATGGTGGGGTTCTGGGAAGTGCTAGCAAACAAAGAAACCTTGTGGTGTACATTCATAGTTGCTTGAAGGTGAAGTCACAGGTAGAGAGGATAGTGAAGGAGGTGTTTGGTATACTTGCCTTTATTGGTCAGTACATTGATTATAGGAGCTGGGATGTCATATTGCAGCTGTACAGGACATTGATTAAGCCACTTTTTAAATACTGCATTCAATTTTGGTCTCCCCGCTAGGAATGATGTTGTTAGACTTGAAAGGGTTAAGAAAAGATTTCCAAGGGTGTTGCCAGGTTTGGAGGATTTAATGAGATGGAGAGGCTGAATAGGCGAGGGCTATTTCCCCTGGACTTTTTGAAGCTGAGGGGAGACCTTATAAAGGTTTATAGAATCATGAGGGGTATGAATAGGGTGAACAGCCAAGATCTTTTTTTCAGTGCAGGAGAATCGTAGAACAATGGAACATAGGTTAAAGGTGAGAGGGGAAAGATGTAAAAGGGGCCTAAGGGGACAACGTTTTAACACAGATGGTGGTGCATTTATGGAATGAGCTGCCACAGGAAGTGGTGGAGGCTGGTACAATTACAGCATTTAAAAGATGGGTACATGAATAAGAAGGGTTTAGAAATGCTGGCAAATGGAACTAGATTACTTTAAGATATATAGTCAGCATGGACAAGTTGGACCGAAGGCTCTGCTTTCATGCTGTGCAGATCTATGCCTCTACTAGCATGGGTTAATGATTGGTTAACTGATAGAAAATGGAATGTAAGAATCCTGGGTCATTCTTGTGTTGGCAGACTGTGACTTGTGAAGTATCACAAGGATCAATACCTAGGCTATTGTTGTCCAGGATAATATCAATGCTTTGGATATAGGGACTAAATGTAATATTTCCAAATTTGCAAATGACACAAAGTTAAGAAGGAATATGTGTTGTGAAGAAGATGTAAGATATTTTCAGGAGGATTTGGACAGCCTTCATGACTATGGCAGAACATGTCAGGTGGAATATAATGTGGAAAAATGAGATGTTATCCACTTTGGTAGGATTGGGTGCATATTCTGAGTTAAATGTTGAGAGATTGAAAACAATAGATGTGCAAAGGGATTTGCATGTCCTTGACAAAACATCACTGAAGGCTAACATGCAGGTGCAGCAAGTTATTAGGAAGGCTAATGGAAAGTTATCGTTTAACACATGAGGATTTGAGCACAGGCGGACTACTCTAAATCTTATGTCAAGTGCTGATCCAAGTACTTTTTCAAGGTTTTAGAGGCTTCTCCCAGGCAGTAAATTCCAGACTGTCACCACCCTCTGGGTGAAAAGAATTTTTTTCTTCAAATCCCCTCTAAATCTCTTGCCTTTCACCTTAAAGTTATGCCCCCTTGTTGATGAATATCAGTAGATAGTTTAAGATAGAATCGTTCATCTAAACCTTACGCAAATTCTTGATAAGCTATGATCATTGCCTTTGCATGCTCAGAGATTTATAATATTACTTCTCAGGATTAGTCATTATACAACAGTGAAGTTGTCTTGTATTTACCTTTCTTCTTGTGAAGAAAAAAGATGGATCTTTACACTGACAATGCACAGCAGTAATTTAGGGAACAGCCTAGAAAATAATGTGAGCAATATGGATGACTAGGATGATACTTTAATCCAACAGCTAAATAGTGATGTTTCATGATCTGGAAGCCAGTATTTATTATTTATTGAGTCCTAACACTGAGATTCAAGCAACTGTCTCCACATTTGCTGAGTTTAAGGTGATTATTAAGGAAGTCAATTGGAATTTTGACATTCATTGTGGAAGGATAAAAGTGGGGAAGTGTTATTGCAACTATACAACACATTAGTGAGATTGTACCTGGAATATTGCATACAATTTTGTTCCCCTTACTTGAGGAGAGATATGCTTACAGGATGCAGTTCAAAGGAGGTTCACGAGATTGATTCCAGAGATGAGAGATTTGTTTTATGAAGAGAAATTGAGCAGTTTAGGCCTATACTTTCTGGAGTTTAGAAGATTGAGATGAGGTCTAATTGAGGTTTATAAGCTGCTAAAGGGGATTGATAAAGTCGACATAGAGTGAAATCCAGGATGAGAGGTCATAATTTTAGGATAAGGGGTAGCAGATTTAAAACAGAGATGAGGCAAAATTAGTTTTCTCAAATGATAATGAGTCCACTACCCCAGAGTATGGTGGATGCTGGGACATTGAGTAAATTTGAGGAGGTGATAGACAGATTTTTAATTAGCAATGGATTGAAGGGTAATGGGGAGCGGGCAGGAAAGTGGAGTTAAGGCAGAGATCAGGTTAGCCAGGATCATATAGAATGATGGAGGAGGCCTGAGGGGTTGAATTGCCTACTCCTGCTCCTAGTTCTTACACCTATCACTTAGTCTGTTGAGGTAATGTGCAGCATTTTTTGTGTCTCTCCATAAGTGCATGAAGGGTTTGTGTTGAGGCCCCAGTGATGGAGGTTTCTCAATAGATGTACCCTTGTTTCTCACAGACCAGTTCAACAAGGACCACTCTCTCCATAAGAGTTCAAAGCCTATTAGCTGACAAGAAACTGTTAGTCATAAACTAAAGTTGTGCTGAGTATGAAAGAAAAAAATGAATTAATTTAAACTTAATTGTTTTATTTCCATCTCTTTCTTATCAAATGCTTCTAACCCACCACGCTGTCATTTGGTAAGTTAAGTATCAGAAATGCCTTCAGAAATGAGATAATGAGAATCCAGCGAAAGTGTATTCCTGTTAGGGTGAAAGGAAAGGCTGGTAGGTGTAGGGAATGCTGGATGACTAAAGAAATTGAGGGTTTGGTTAAGAAAAAGAAGGAAGCATATGTTAGGTATAGACAGGATAGGTCGAATGAATCCTTAGAAGAGTACAAAAGGAAGTAGGAGTATACTGAAGAAGGAAATCAAGACGGCAAAAAGGGGAAATGAGATAGCTTTGGCAAATAGAACTAAGGAGAATCCAAAGAGTTTTTACAAATACATTAAGGACAAAAGGGTAACTAGGGAGAGAATAGGGCCCCTCAAAGATCAGCAAGGCAGCCTTTGTGTGGAGCCGCAGAAAATGGGGGAGATACTAAACAAGTATTTTGCATCAGTATTTACTGTGGAAAAGGATATGGAAGATAAAGACTGTAGGGAAATAGATAGTGACACCTTGCAAAATGTCTGTATTATAGAGGAGGAAGTGCTGGATGTCTTGAAACAGGTAAAGGTGGATAAATCCCCAGGACCTGATCAGGTGTACCCTAGACCTCTGTGGGAGGCTACAGAAGTGATTGCTGGGCCTCTTGCTGAGATATTTGTATCATCGATAGTCACAGGTGAGGTGCCAGAAGACTGGAGGTTGGCAAATGTGGTGCCACTGTTTAAGAAGGGTAGTAAGGACAAGCCAGGGAATTATAGACTGGTGAGCCTGACCTCAGTGGTGGGCAAGTTGTTGGAGGGAATCCTGAGGGACAGGATGTACATATATTTGGAAAGGTAGAGATAGTCAACATGGCTTTGTGTGTGGGAAATCATGTCTCACAAACTTGATTGAGTTTTTTGAAGAAGTAACAAAGAAGATTGATGA
>NC_057725.1:9251919-9308385 GCF_004010195.1 Chiloscyllium plagiosum
TTTTCCCTGGAGTTGGGGAGTCCAGAACTAGAGGGCATAGGTTTAGGGTGAGAGGGGAAAGATATAAAAGAGACCTAAGAGGCAACATTTTCACACAGAGGGTGGTACATGTGTGGAATGAGCTGCCAGAGGAAGTGATGGAGGCTGGTACAATTGCAACATTTAAGAGGCATTTGGAGGGGTATATGAATAGGAAGGGTTTGGAGGGATATGGGCCGGGTGCTGGCAGGTGGGACTAGATTGGGTTGGGATATCTGGTTGGCATGGATGGGTTGGACCGAAGGGTCTGCTTCCATGCTGTACATCTCTATGACTCTATGACTCTAAGTATTAAACTATAAATACTGCAATGTTTAACACCAAGTCCATCGATATCTCACAGAGATAAGGTCAAACATCAATCTTAAGTCATCTGAAGTTTGTAAACTGCCTACTTTCACCCAGCAGACTGAAAGCTAGATTTGTCAGCTGTTTAATGATTAGGCAAAAACAAAAGCAAGGGCAATTAGGGATGAGCAATAAATGTTGGCCCAGCCTGCGACACCCACATCCCATATGTGAATTTAAAATAAAGCAGCAAAGTAGAAATGTGATTACACGTGTTATGGATCTGTTGGATGCAATTAATTAAAGATAAAAGGAAGGAAAGAACAGTCTATTTCATTTGACTTGAAGTTGTTAAATTTTAATCACTTGATAATTCAATTATTCTCAAACAAAAGAAGATAAATCTTCACTAAATTATGAATGGCAATGACAGATGAGGTTTATTGTTTAAAACAGGTTAATTTATCTCATCAAGAATGTCCTTTTATGCAGCACTCAATTGTTTGTTAAATAACTCCAGAATTGCAGAAACTGAAATTGGGAAACCTCAGCAATTCTGGAAGCATCTCTGAAAAGAGAGCCAGTGTTGATGTTTTCGGTCCAGTGGCCCTTCTTCAGAACTTGTCATCTCTCCAGACAAGCTGCCAGACCTGCTGAGTTTCTCCAATTTCTGTTTTTGTTTGTTTCAGATTTCCAGCATTTGCAGTTCTTTTAGTCCAGAATTCCAGCATTCACTTCCTACCTGCAAGTTATTTCACACATTAATTACTGTCTGTGAAGAGAAATCTCCTGATGCCATTCCTAGGAGAACTTTTCTGAATAATTTGTGATTCATTACCTACTTGTACTCCCCTCACTTGATTTAAAGTTAAATTCTGGATTAATGCAACTTCAAGCAGCCGACTTGATTGGCATCACATCCACAAACATTCACTGCCTTAACCATCAATGCTCAGTGTGTACCACCTGCAAGAAATGACTGCAGAAATTCACTATGGCTCCTCAGACTGCAGCTTCCAAACTGACAGGCCCTAGCATGTTGCAGGGCAAGAGCAGCAGATTTTTGGGAAGACTACTTCCCCCCCCCGAGCCTCTCATCACCCTGACTTGGAAACATATCACCATTCCTTCAGCATCGCTCAGTCAAAAACCTGGAATTCTCCTCTTAACGAAAGTGTGATGTACTGACAGCAAATGGAGTGCAGTTCAACAAGAAAGCTCACCACCACCTTCTCAAGGGCAACTATGTATGAGCAATAATTGATGGCTCAGCCCAGAATCCCCACATCCCATGAGCGAATAAATTGCTGTTGGATCATATTTGGGGGTGGGGGGAGCGGGGGACCTCAGCTCTCCAAAAGAAATGCGCTGACAATACACATTCTTTTACCTGGTCCAACCTCCGCACTCCAGGCTCTGGATACCAGGGACTCTAAAACCTTATTTCATTGGAGGCTGCAAATTGCTTAAAGAGCTAGCTTTCTCTGTCACTAAAGCACAAGTTGCTGGAAAAAACTCAGCAGGTCTGGCAGCATCTGTGGAGAGGAATCAAAGTTAATGTTTTGAATCCGGTGAATCTTCTTCAGAACAGAATTTCTGTTTTTGATTCTGATTTCACATTTGCATGTTGTGGCGAAGCTGCTCCTTTAACAGGGTTATGTTGAATTTGACATTTTTTTTCCAGAGAGGTCGTACAGGTAGACAATCCTTTATCCAAAATCGTCGGGACCAGCGGTTTTTCCAAATTCGGAATTTTTCGAATTCAGAATAAGTGACAGTTTGATGGTGACATTTTTAAAAATCTTACTGGAGGAGCGGACTTACTAACTAAAACAGGCCTTGAGGAAGAATCCAGGCCTGCTGGTGCTGGGCCACACCCCCCATGTCACATCTGAGTGACACACATCAAGTGGGTGTTGACTTGGGTTAACTGTTTGCAAATCAAACAACCTTGCTAATGAGAAAAAAAACTTCACAAAGAAACCTTCGGATTTCAGAGCTTTTCGGATTTTGAAACTTCGGATAAAGGATCATCTATCTGTAAATGACACAGTCTCAGAAAAATCAGGGGTTAAAGGGTTTGAGGGCCAATTTGATAATAGACAACAGATTCTGCCTCAGGCAGAATGCTTTCAAGTTTAAAAAAGAACACTGTACAATGAAAGGGGTGTTGGCCAGTATAGAAAATAAAGAGCATGAAAACATGGGAAGGGTTAAAGCATGAAGACCACCAGCGATCTGTTGCAAGGGGTCAGTGGAATGCAGGATGGGATAAGAATAGTGAAATGCTCTTACACCAATTAGCAGAGCAGGGTTATGGCTGAAAGGTCACTATGGCGAGATGAGATAACACAGTTAGTAAAGTTGGCCTCCCTGCTAAATATTGTTATGGCAGGATTTGGACAATAAATATTTGGGACATGACATTAAATATCTAATTAGTAGTTAGTAGAGTCAGCTTGAGACAGGAGACTATCGTAATAGATGGAATAGCTAAATATCTAATCATGACAGGTTAGTCTGGAATGGAGGATCACTGTAGCAGAGGTGATAATAAATATCTAATCATGACATTAGGAAAATATAAAGTAGGGTCTGGAATGAAAGACCATTGTTGCAAAAGCTGACACTAAATATTTAATCATGACATTAGAATAACATTAAGAAGAATGAAGGAAAACTATAGGGGCACAACTAAAGAGATAATGGGATTTATTGTGTAGCTCAAGAGAGGTACTTTTGATTAACATCGTTAGACATGCTGATAAGCTAACAGAAACATGATTAAAAAAAATATAAAAGCCACGGATCCTGAGATTCATGGACATTCAAGAATCAGCTTTCTGAGTGTCACAGTTTTTTGTTTGCAAATAAAAGACCAACTTCTTGAAGAACTCTCTGTGTCTCCTGGTGACACCAGTTCTCCCAGCTCAGCTTTACTCTGGTTTGGTTTTTAGCAGTCGATGGAAAAAACTGCTGGACCCAAAGAAACAAGTCCATGCTGTTCGTCCCTTTCCCTGACATCTCTCCTGTAAGAGTCTGTGTTTGACTTTACCTTTTGTGCCAAGGGGTGTTTATGGAGATTGCTGTAAGTAATTGGAACAGCATCATTACGTTGGGATGATCTGTTGGGTTTTTGGAGAGGTTAAGTTATTTGGTATTCTGTAATCTGTTGTTTGTGTTTCATTCAGTAATCTTGTAAATAAATTCTGTTTTGTTTAAAACTAAGTGGTTTTCCAATGGCATTTCTCCTGGAATATCCACGCTACACCCACTTAAAAAAAAACGAGTAAAGTTAAAGTCTGGGCTATCTTCCTGAAATATTTTGAGGGGTCTGGCCTGGTCCATAACAAGTTCCTTCTGTTCTTTAATTTATTTTTCTCTGTGAACAGTGCCTATGTGAACTGTGACTTGACTCCACTTCATGCAACCCCATCCCCACATCTCGCTCCCCAACTCCACTCCCCGAAAGTAAGAGATACCAGGTTCAGGGACAGGTCATGAGATTCCAGATATCTTTTGCCATGACAGCATTCCATCATGGTAAGAAACAGAACCCTCATTTCTGCATTTATTTTGTTCAAACCTGTACCTGCACTCACACACGCTCTAGGAGGGGAAATAGAAATTATACCTCAGTGGGGCATCAGTCAATGTTAATAAACACTATTGCATATGAAATTTGCATTTGAAACAAGGCTGATTGTCAAATTTGATGAAGGTTCACAAAACATTGAGGGTGAATATTTAATAAAATACTTAATGAGATTTCAAACATTTGCATTGTTAGTAGCATGAATTATATATAATGCAGAAGCCATCCCAGATGGCTGAGCTGGATCAATGTTTCTATCACATCTCATATGTGAAGGGATTCAAACTGAATGGTGCATTGCAGAATTTTTATACAAAAACGTTTTGGTCTTTATACATAGTTCCTAAATTTCAAATAAGACAGCATTCAGTGGTAATGTTAATAAGGATATATACAGATAAAAGTAAATGTAAAATTAAGTAAAATGTTGTGGTTCTGTTCGCCGAGCTGGAAGTTTTTGTTGCAAACGTTTCGTCCCCTGGCTATGCGACATCATCAGTGCTTGGGAGCCTCCTGCGAAGCGCTTCTTTGATGTTTCCTCCGGTGTTTCTAGTGATCTGTCCCTGCCGCTTCCGGTTGTCAGTTTCAGCTGTCCGCTGTAGTGGTTGGTATATTGGGTCCAGGTCGATGTGTTTGTTGATGGAGTTTGTGGATGAATGCCATGCCTCTAGGAATTCCCTGGCTGTTCTCTGTCTGGCTTGCCCTATGATAGTAGTGTTGTCCCAGTCGAATTCATGTTCTTGTTGTCTGCGTGTGTGGCTACTAAGGATAGCTGGTCGTGTCGTTTCGTGGCTAGTTGATGTTCATGTATGCGGATTGTTAGCTGTCTTCCTGTTTGTCCTATATAGTGTTTTGTGCAGTCCTTGCATGGCATGGGAACCTTAGCTTTTGTAGTTATCCACTGGGTTTGCAGTTTTTTTCAGTGCCTATGGATGAGAGGGCGAAAGGTAAATGAGCCAACTGACTATAGTAATTTGCTACAGGAAATCACTCCAGTGGGAGAAATCCAAATAAATTCTGTTGGAATATTGGAAAATATTGATATGGAGCGATTGATAATTTTCCTTGCAGCAAACAGCATGATTCCAGATGGTTGTGTTACTCTGACTCTCCAGCATCTGCAGTCCTCACTTTCTCCCAGTCGTTGAAACCTTACTGTGAAGCCTCATGCAAGGATTCCAAGAATTTGAAGAAGTTTTCCTCCTCCCCTGATGAAGAGCTTATGCCCAAAACATTGACTCTCCTGCTCCTCGGATGCTGCCTGACCTACTGTGCTTTTCCAGCGCCACGCATTTTGACTGTCTTAGCTGCCAAGGTTCTGGAGGTGTGCTCAGGATTGGAGTGGAACCTTCAGTAGTTGGGGGCAAGTTCCAGTCACCGTGATCCACGAAGGTATCAATGATATAGGCAGTACAAAGGAAATGGTTCTGCATGGTCAAGTGAGGGGAACCAGGAACCAAACTGAAGAAGCAGAACTTCAGAGGACATGACCTTGGGATTATTGCTGTTATTACATGAGCCGCATGCAAATCAGCATCCAGCAAATCAGATGACAGAGATGAATGTGAGGTTCAATGACTAATGTGGGAGAAGTGGTTTCAGATTATGAGTCACTGGCACCAGTACTGGGGAAAGAGAGACCTGGTCTGGTGTGATAGTGCATTGCATTGCAGCTAGTGTTCTTTTGAGCCAGATGACGAGGGAAGTAGACAGGATTTGAAAGCAAATAGTGGGGGCATGTAGTCCAATTTGGGAAGACGAGATAAATTAAACACCAGAGGCAAATAAACGAGGAAGGTATTAATAAAGGAAGTGATAAACAGATATGATAGGAAATATCATTTACCAGCAAAGACTAGAAGCTACAAACTGAATAAAAGAATAACACTAAAGACTCTGTGTCTGAATGTGCATAGCAATTGAGAGAAAATATTACAGAGATATGTCTGCAGAAAAGCATGGATGGGATCTTGAATAATGAAGGTTACATTTAGACAGTACAGGTAGCCAAGCAAAGGTAGACGTATGGGTCTGTTAGTTAATAGTGATATTAACACAAAACAGAGGGATACCTTAAGCTCTGGAAGATAGGATATTGTTCAGGTAGAGATTAAAAATGACAATGGCAAGAAGTGACTTGTGGGATTGATGTACAGGCCCCCTAACAATAACGACATGGTAAAAACAAGGACTGCAGATGCTGGAAACCAGCGTTTAGATCAGAGTGGTGCTGGAAAGCACAGCAGGTCAGGCAGCATCCGAGGAGCAGGGAAATCAACGTTTCAGGCAAAAGCCTTTCATCAGGAATAGAGCCTCTATTCCTGATGAAAGGCTTTTGCCTGAAACGTTGATTTCCCTGCTCCTCGGATGTTGCCTGACCTGCTGTGCTTCTCAATAACAACATGGTAGGCTGTAGCATCAAGGAAGTAGTAATAGGAACTGACAGAAAGGCATAGCGTTAATCAATGGCGACTTTAACTTCTACACAGACTAGAAAATTCAAGACAACTGACAGCCTCTCCCTACAATTCAAACCCACCAGTCCCGGCATCACTCTTGTAAATCTTTTCTGCGCTCTCTCAGGTTTAATGGCATCTTTCCTCTAGAAGGGCAATCAGAATGCTGTGCAGCATTTTAAAAGTGGCCTCAACTATGTCTTGTATAGCTGTAAATGACATCCCAACTCTATACCCAATGTTCTGACCAACGCATTTGATTATAAGCAAATGTAATTTATTCAAAAATAATCCGTACAAAAATATTTATTCAAAACGGGAGGGAAAGAGAGGGAGAGCAGGGCCAGTTAGCTTAACATTTGTCATGCGGAAAATGGCAGAAGTTATCATTAAAGAAGGTCAAGGTAATCTGGCAAAGTCAACATGGTTTTAAGAAGGTGTTACAAAGATGCATTGGTCTGTGTATTTACAGAAGGATGGTAATACATTGGGAATTGTTCAGAGAAAGGTTTACCAGACTAATCATAGAATTCCTACAGGCCCTTCAGCCTAACAAGATCACACTGACCCTCCGAAGAGTACCATCCTGACATATTTCCCTACTTGATTATCCTATATTTACCCTTGACTAATGCACCTAACTTATGTATCCCTGAACACTATGGGGCAATTTAGAACGGCCAATTCATCTAACCTGCACATCTTTGGATTGAAGGAGGAAACCAGAGCACCCAAAGGAAACCCGCGCAGACACAGGGAGAATGTGCAAACTCCACACAGTCACCTGAGGCTGGAATCGTACCTGGGACCCTGGTGCTGTGAGGCAGCACTGCTAACCACTGAGCCACTGTGCCGCCCATGTGGAATGAGTGGATTACCTTATGAGGAAAGGTGTGACCAGCAAACCCTGTATCTTCTGGAGTTTAGCAGAGTCCGAGATGACCATTTAAAACAAAAACTCTACCGTGTGCAAGCAGGTCATTCAACCCATCAAGTCCACACTGACCATCCAAAGAGCATCCCCCAGGCCCACCCTCATAATCCTGCATTTCACATGGCTAACTCATGCATCTCTGGACTCGACTGGGAAATTTAGCATGACCAATCCACTTAACCTGCACAGCTTCAGATTGTGAGAGGAATCCAGAGCACCCAGTGGAAACCCATACAGACACAGGGAAAATGTGCAAACTCCCTGTGCAAGGCCTTGAGGCTGGAATTGAACCTGGGTCCCTGGTACTGTGAGGCACCACTAAGCCACCTTGCCATCCCTAATTGACAAGTATGCAAGTTGTATTCTTTTGTATGAAGATGCAAGAAAGAGGCTATCAGATTCTCAATTTAAGGAACTGAAGTTACAGTTAAGCCATATAGATGTGATCGAAAATAAATTCTCTCTGGTGTGAGTGCTGTAAAGTAGTGCTGTGGAAATTAATGGGCTGGCATTTTATTGGGTACTTTGAAATCTTTTATTTTGTGTTATATGTAAGTAATTTAGTTTATTCTATTTTATCTTCCTTTCTTTTGCGTAATAAACTTCTGTTTTATTGCTTAAAACCATTTGCAACATTGTCAATTTATGTTTCAGTAAAATCTTACATTAGCAAAACTAAAAAAAATCAAAAGATCTAAAAATTTGGGATCTGTCTTATCCAGTAATAACATCATTTGGGATCATAACAGTACCATCAATACTGGGATCTTATTGAGAGAGCTATTTTGGAGTTTATTGCTAACACTAACTATGGGGTCTGATATGATAACTCTAGCTTGCTGATAGTCAGGCTTCTGTTTCTGATACATTGCATATATAGCTGGCTACTCTGGACTGTAATCCACTGGATTGACTGCTTGTTTGGCTGATTGCTAACTTAATTAACTGACAATAAGATGGAAACTTCATGTGTTATGATATCACTTAACTGTCTTAAAAATATAACATCTTTCTGAAAGTTATGCCTTAACATAATAAACAATAGAAACACCTCGATAAGATAGTGATGCATCACCTTGAAGGATGCTGTGCAGACACATAGCACTCGAATCTCCTTGTGGGGAGAATCCACGAGGGTAAAATAGGACAGGCTTGATTCCATGGAAAATATCACCAACTATCAAGACAGCAGTGATAGATCAAATCAATTTGACCAATCAACTCTTCATTCATTGCCCATCTCCTTCCCTTTATCCATTGCCCACCTCCTATCTTTCATCCATTGCCCATCTCCATTCTTTCATCCATTGCCAACCTCCTTTTCTTCATTCATTGCCCACCTCTATCCCTTCATCCATTGCCCACCTCCATTCTTTCATCCATTGCCCACCTCCTTCCCTTCATCCATTGCCCACCTCCTCTCCTTCATCCACAATCTACTTTGCCTCTTCGACACCTCAAATGCATTTGGAGCTTACACTACAACCCTTTATAACTATGACTGATACTCATGACAATGTAAAGGCAAAGCAGCAAGTAATTACCTTGCCGTACAAGAAGAGGTGAATGTTAACAAGTACATACCTGTTATATGTGGTCTGCTATCTGAAATATGCAAGTTTCTCAATTAGATAGGAGTGATGGGGATGATTAACTTAATTCCAATAACTTCGGCTTTTAATGAACTACAAAAGCACATAGATTGGTTTCTCAATATTTGATGACAGGAAAGTCAATCTACAATTTTGAGGGTGGAAAAAAATAATCGTTAAAGTTCACATGACTGAGAATCTAATTTTTACCTCTCACTCAGTCGGATTTTCCCAGCCACCATTTGCTGCACTTGCTCTGCAACTGGGATATTCTGTCCTTTGTCTTTGCAATCTTCATTTGTGATTCTTCTTTCAGAGGAAGGGGTGCATGGGATCGTGTTCAAATAATGACCGGAATCGGTGAGTGAGAATATAACCTCTTTCTTTGGCAATCACCGCACAGGTTCGAGGAGGCAATAGAATCCTAAAATACAGTTCTTACAAGAGCTTTTTTATACACAGTTCTGACATATAGTAAAATTCCATTATTATGGTGTTACAATTTTTAATCTATAGATTAGATTCCATTCCCTACAATAATGAAACAGGCTCTGAGGCCCAATAAGCCCACACTGACCCTCCAAAGAGTAACCTACGCACACCCATTCCCCTACCCTGTATTTACCCCAACTAATGCACCTAACACTATGGGCAATTTAGCATGGCCAATTCACCTGACCTGCACATCTTTGGACTGTGGGAGGAAACTGAAGCACCCAGAAGAAACCCACACAGACACAAGGAGAATGTGTAAACTCCACACAGACTGCTACCTGAGGTAGGCATTGAACCAGAGTCCCTGGCACTGTGAGGCAGCACTGCTAACCACTGAGCTACTGTGCTACCCCTAGTATGCAAAGGTTTGAAGGGCTTCTGTCCTGGAAGACAGGAAATGGGTTAAAATATGTTCTAAATGCTGGCTGTTTCTTCTGAAAGGATTAAGAGTGCCTGTCTGGTTTGCTTGTATAATTGTCAATTCTTTTGCCTTTTAAAGTAGTAAATGTTAGTGAAAATATTAAACCTATATGCTCAAAATAAGTTAAAAATTATAATAAAAGAATAAATAATATTAAACTGATGGCTTGCAGCTGGGTTGTGAGATTTATTTACTATTTGTCGGTATGAGTTTCATTCATTCATGCAATTTCATGCGAGTGCTGTTTTGTCAGTTAATTTCTTGAAAGGATAATGGCCCAGTTAAAAGGTATTTAACAGGTCCTTAATCTATTCAGGTCTAGGAGATGGTTGATAAGGGCCAATTAATGTTATAATATTTCATGGAGACTTGATGGGGATGGTATGGTTCTAAATGCTGAGATAATACTGCTCATAGCAGGGGCTAAGATATGGGAAGGCAGAGATGGGCTTGCAAAGGTTGTTTTTAAATTTGTTATTACAGAACTGCAGTTTTATGAACAAACGAATGAATGAACGTCTTATAGTAAATAACAGGTTGGTAAAGGGTTACGAATGAATGAACGGGAGCCCGGTATTAATGAATATAGTGAGCTGGTGAGTGAGTTAATAAGCCTTATCTGACGGGGGAATTGGATCTTTCTGTTTCTCAGCAGCAATGAGACCTCCTTCTCCTCAAAGAGAATGTGCTAGAAAAACTAAATGGCCTGAAGGTGGATAGATCTCCTGGACCAGATGGGCTACGCCCCAGAGTTCTGAAGGAAATAGCTGAAGAGGTAGTGGACAAGCAGGACGTTGGAAGAACACAGCAAGCCAGGCAGCATCAGGAGGTGGAGAAGTCAACGTTTTGTGTGGAACCATTCTTCTGGACTGGGGGTGGGTATAAGGGGAGCTGTAGTTAAAGGTTGGGTGGCGGAGAGTTTTGGGTGAGGAAGAGGGGGCCGGATGGTGAGGTAGGGATAGGTGATCGCAGGTAGAGGGTATGGCCTGGTTGGTTGATGAGACGAACGAATCCAGTTGGTGGCTGGAAGGAAGGGTCAATGAGAGGAATGGAAGGGAGGGGGAGGGTCTGGGAACTGAGTCAGGGAAGGGAAGGGAGATTATTTGCAATAGGAGAACTCAATGTGGAATCCTCCAGGCTGTAGGCTGCCCAGGCGGAAGAAGAGGGTGTTGTTCCTCCAATTTGCAGTTTGATTCATTGTGGCAATGGAGGAGGCTAAGGATGGTCATGTCGGAAAGGGAATGGGAAGGGGACTTAAAATGGATGGTGACTGGGAGGTCCGGTCAGCCCTTGTGGGCCCAGTTGAGGTGCTCGGTGAAATGTGCCCTGAGTTCACGTTGGGTCTCCCTGATGTAGAGAAGATCACATCGGAAGCACCTTACATAGTAAGAGAGGCAGGTTGGAGGAGAGGCAGGTGAATGTCTGTCTCACCTAGAAGGATCGTTTGGGGCCCTGGATGGAGTTGAGGGGGGTCTGACTACCTTGGATTCCAGCATCTGCAGGTTTTTGGCTCTAACAAGGAGACAGTGGAGGTGTTAATGGTGATCTTTCAGGAATTGCTAGAATCAGAGTGGGTCCCAGAGGACTGGAAAATCACAAACGTGACACCCCTGTTTAAAAAGGGAGTAAGGCAAAAGATGGAAAATTAAGACTGATTAGCCTAACCTCAGTTGTGGGTAAGATCCTGGAATCCATTTTGAAGGATCAGATTTTTGAATACTTGGAAGTGTACAGTAAAATAGGGCAAAGTCAGCACGGTTTCATCAAGGGGAGGTCATGCCTGACAAATCTGTTGCAATTCTTTGAGGAAGAAGTGAGTAACTTAGACAAGGGTGTGTTAACAATCTACCTGGACTTCAAGAAGGCCTTTGACAAGGTGCTGCACAGGAGGCTACTGAATAAGATAAGGCCCCATGGTGTTAGTCACAAGGTGCTGGCATGGACAGAGGTTTGGCTGTCTGTCAGAAAGCAGAGAATGAGGATAAAAGGGTCATTTTCAGGATGGCAGCCGATGACAAGTGGTGATTCACAAGGCTCAGTGTTGCGACCACAACTTTTCACTTTACACATTAATGATCTAGATGAAAGAACTGAGGGCATGCAGGGGAAGTTGGCAGATGATAGATAGAGGGACAGGTAGCATTGAGGAGGCAGAGAGGCTGCAGAAGGAGCTGGACAGGTTAGGAGAGTGGGCAAAGAAGTGACAGATGGAGCACAACATGGGAAAATGTAAGGTCATGCACTTTGGTAGGAAGAATGGAGGCATGGACTATTTCCCAAATGGGGTGAAAATTCAGAAGTCTGAAGTGCAAAGAGAGTTGGGAGTTTTAGTTCAGGATTGTCTCAGGGTAAACCTGCAGGTTGAATCAGAGTCAGTAGTTAGGAAGACAAATGCAGTGATGGCATTTATTTTGAGAGGACTTGAATATGAAACCAGGGATGTACTTCTGAGGCCCTCTCAGGCTCTGGTCAGACCACATTTGGAGTATTGTGTGCAGTTTTGAGTTCCATGTCTCAGGAAGGATGTACTGGCCCTGGAGCATGTTCACAGAAGGTTCAAGAGAATGGCCCAACAAATGAAATGTTTAACATATGAGGAACGTTTGAGGACTCTGGGTTTATACTCGATAGAGATTGGAAGATGAGCAGTGACCTAATTGAAGCTTACAGGATACTGAATGGCCTGGACAGACTGGATGTTGGGAAGATGTTTTCATTTGTGGAGAGACTGGGACCTGAGGACGTCGCCTTAGAGTAAAGGGAAGACCTTTTGGAATGGAGATAAAGAGAAACCTCTTCAGCCAGAGAGTGGTGAACTTGTGGAACTCATTGCCACAGAAGGCTGTGGAGGCCAGGTCATTGAGTATATTTAAGATTGAGATAGATAGATTATTGAAATGCAAGGAGATCGAGGGTTATGGGGAGAAAGTGGGACAATGGGATTGAGAAACCTATCAAGCACAATTGAATGGTGGAGCAGACTCAATGGGCTGAATGGCTTAATTTCTGCTCCTATGTTTTCTGGTCTTATGGTCTTTGTTTTGAAAATGATAAAATGCCTGTATCACATCTCGCAAATCATTCCACAATGCCAGCCTGGTGAAGGGGTGATACAGTGTTGGCAGAATGCAGGTCAGCCACATTATGTTGCCCGTCAATATGCAGTGCTGACTTGTGAGACACATATTTCCAAACAAATACCACTCTTGAGCCTATACATTACCTGGACATCTTCATGCTGATCTTGGCAGTTAATGGCTTCAATGATGCACACAGAACACTTACAAGACTCAAGAACCACCTACTGCTTGACTTTTAAGGCAAGAGGAGAAAGATGTTAAAAGGACATGAGGGGAAACATGTTTACACAGAGAGTGGTTCAGGTGGGGATTGAACTGCCAGAGAAAGTGATGGATACAGATACAGTTTCAACATTTAAAAGACATTTAGTTAAGTTCATGAATGGGAAAGCTGTGGAGGGATATGGGCCAAGCCTATGTGGGTGGGACTAATTTAGTTTGGGAACATGGTCAGTATGGACTGGTTGGACCAAAGGGTCTGTTTCCATGCATATGCATCTATGACTCTATCAGGTGAAGAATTGAGGAGCATTCAGAAGAGGAAGAGGAGAAGGTGGAAATCTAGAAACTTAGAAAAGGAGTAGGAGTAGGCCATTCAGCCCAGGGATCCTGCTCCACCATTCAATATGATCTTGGCTGGTCTTCTAACTCAAAGCTATACTCCTCTCCCTCCCAATACCCGTTGACATCTTTCATCTCAAGAAAACAATTTCTTTATTTCTTCAATGTGTTCAGCGATTTGTTCTCCACTTTCAGTTGTTGAGAATTCCACAGGTTCAGAACTCCCTCGGAGCGAAGACGACTCTCCTCTCAGTCTGAAATAGTTGACTGCAGATCATGTGACTATGTCCCCTTAATCTGGATCCTCTGGCCAAGGGAAAACATCATCCCTGTATCCACCCTGTCCAACCCTGTCGGAATTGTATATGTTTCAATGAAATTTTCTTTCACTGTTGGAACATGGGTGTTGCTGGCTGGGCCATTCCTAGTTGCCCCTTGAGAAGGTGGTAATCAGCTGCCTTCTTGAACCGCTGTCGTCCATGGGCTACTGATGGGCCTACAATGCCCTTAGGTAGGGGATTCCAGGAGTTTGATCCTGGATTATTATAATCTCATAGGAATATCAGTCCAGTCGACCCAATCTCTTCTCATTCATCAATACTGCCATTGCATAAAATGAATGAACTGTAATAGGAAGGAAAGCGAAAGGTAGAACATCACTTTTTGTTAAGTCTTCATGATTAAACTGTTCAAGAATGCAGCATGCCACCTCAACCACATAACTCCCTTCACCCAAGACCTAACCCTAACCCTAACTCTAACCCTTGCCTTTCTGCTCATCGTTGAACATTGCATTAGGCTCTTTCCAAAAAAACTAAAATAATAAAAATGCACATTCCAATCCAAATCTGCAAAGTTGATCATGAAATGATACATACTCAAATATAACAAGTCATCTTTGTTTGAAGGTCATTGGCCTTTTATGAAGGACATTGGAGATAGCCTCACGGGGATAGCTTTGAGCAGCTCTCGATCTAAAAGGCTTGGCTTTGGACTGTACCATTGTAGCCCATGCTACACCAGTCTGAGTTGTCTGCAAGGGCACTGAGAGAGCATCAAGGGTATGAGCAAATGAACTTTCATCCTCAGGGGGCAAAGCGTGCCTCTGCTGCATGGTGGCACTGCCACTCTCATGAGCCTCAGCAATCCAAGTGTTGAATCTGTTGGAGGGCAGGCAGATTGTGGGCTCATTGAAATGTGTAGGATTCTTCAGGGGTTTGATGCTGAGGGGATGTTTCCCCTCATGGGATGGTAGGACCAAAGTGCATAGTCTAAGAATGAAGGCACCCCAATTTAAGACTGAGATGAGAAGGAATTTCTTCTTTTGAGGGGTTGTGAGGTTTTTTTGGAACTCATAGAACAAAGAACATAGAACAGTACAGACCCTTTGGCCCTCAATGTTGTGCCAACCTTTTATCTTACTCTAAGAACAAAGGGATCATGGCTGGTCTTCTATCTGCTTGCCACAGACAGCTTTGGGGGCAGACCCTTGTGTATATTTAAGGTTGAGATGGATTCTTGTTCAGTCAGGGAATCAAAGGTTTAAGGGAAAAGGCAGGAAAGTGGGTGTAAGGAGTGTTGGGTTTGCCATGATCCTATTGAAAAGTGGATTTATCTTGAGGGGCTGAAAAGTCTTCTCTGGTCCTATTTCTTATGGTCTTATTATTGGACTCCAGCATCACCCCAAAACACCCTTTCAACAGCAGCCATGATTGCAGCAACCTTGTGTTTCCAAGACAGCCATGGGATACATTGACCTTTTAAAGGACATAGTGGCTCATAGTGCCAGACACTCACAGTATTGCACAACTATTTTCGGGTGGAGCCAAACAACGCAGGTAGCAGGAGCTGCACAGAATAATTATATAATACAAAAGGCAGTACACAAGGCTGTACTGTGCTACCTTCAAGGCAGTTGGAATGGGAGTAAATTGGGTGCATGATCAATGTGCATTATTGTTTTAGGAGACAAAATCAGCTGATTTCACCCTCCCTGTACTATAATGCTTTGGACTCTTTCCAAAATCAACAGATTTCAACTCTGGGCCATGCATGACATATACAGGCTCATCACGAGCCATGTATGGATGGATTATCCGAAAGTGTTTAGAGCTATTTCATCCATTTCTTTTGAAAATAACACAAAACACCAAATCTACAAGTAAGCCCACATTCTTCAGAAACTGCTGTGTGTCTCCATTGTGTACTGTTGACTGGGGATTAAGCAGAAAGTGTAGGTCCTGCAATTAGCTCCCTGGAATTTCAGCCAGGTTTAGCTCTCTTGCTTTAAGGAGTGGAAGAATAAACATTCTAATAGACTTGGGCTGAATACCATGAATAATGTGTCAGTAACGCAAAAGATAAAACAGTAGCAGAAAATCAATATTGAATTCCCTTCATTATAGAACTTCTAACTTCCATTATTCTACACAGAAATTAAAATAATAAAAGTTTTAACACTTCAATAACTCTCCTAACATCACTGATCCACATCTAAAGCAGTTTCGGATTAATCTCCCCCACAACACTCTTGTTCCCAAGAAAACTGGGGATCTGCTGCAGACCTCAGTGGTATTTGCCTCTCATGTCCTTACAAGTTCCAGGTGGGATGCATCAGATCAGTATTGCTCACAGTTAAATGAAAGTGTCACACATCATCAGGATTTAAGACGCCAAGAATATCTGCTGCCCTGTTTAATCTCACTTGTTAGGGTCTCTCCTTCATATGAAGAAAGTGAGGACTGCAGATGCTGGAGATCAGAGCTGAAACTGTGTTGCTGGAAAAGCAATGTATTCCTGAAGAAGGGCTCATGCCCGAAACGTCGATTCTCCTGCTCCTTGGATGCTGCCTGACCTGCTGCGCTTTTCCAGCAACACATTTTCAGCTCTGTCTCCTTCATATGCTTGCCTCCTTTCCAAGCATCATGTTTCTAGATGTAGTATGTGGCATTTTCTCATTTATTGATAATTCTTACTTGATTAGTTTATGACAAAAGTACAGTGAACTGCTAGCATACACAGAAGCTGCAATTGCAGTTGGTTGCTGTCAATAAATCATAGACATTTCCAGCAGAGAGAGCAGTTCCTTCAGCCCTTTGCATCCACACCAGTCAAAAACAACAAGCTAGTTATTTCATTCCTTTTTTTTAGGATTTGACCGATAACCTTGTATGCTTTGACATTGCAAATGCACATCTAAATACTTCTTAAATATTATTAGGTTTCCCTATGAATGGAGACCAGAGCATTCAATTTTCCAACCATTGTCCCCGGAGGCTCTGGAGAGCTGAATGAGGTAACGAGCCCCAGTGGTTCATCACGTTGAAGGATTCATTTTCATATTCTTCCATGGAAAGGCTCTTGAGGTTCAGGAGTCATGTCCCTACCTCTGGGTCAGAAGCTCCAGCTTCATGTCCCACCAGCCCCTGACAAGTATCACAATGTATCAGAGTAGATTGATTAAAAGTAACTAGAAGCCGTTTTATAGTGTAGATCAATCCTCACAGAGAAATAGATTGTTAGAGTTCTCAATTCACACAAAATCTTACATTCTTCCATGGGACGGCACTTGAAGTACAGGGTTAATATTTACCTTTACCAGGAGGTCCTGGGTTCAAGTCATACCTGCTTCCAAGGTATATAGTAACATATGTGAACAGGTTGATTAGAAAATATTATGGGATGTGGATGTTGCTGTGAAAGCCAGCACCTTTCTAATTACTCTTGAGCTGAATGGATTGCTGGGTAAATTCAGAGGGCATTTAAAAGTCAATCAGGTTGCTGTGGGTCTGGAGGCACATAAAAACCAGATCAGGTGAGGAGGGGAGTTTTCCTTCCTTGAAGGATATGACTGAAGCAAATGGATTTTGACAACAATCCACAAGCGCTTCATGATTCCAGAATCTTAAAAATTAATTAATCAAGTTTGCCAATTGAATTTAAATTCTACCAACTTTCATGGTAGGATTTGAATCAGGCCCTTAGCCTGAATGCTTGTTTGTGTTTCATCTTCATTTGTCATGCTCTAGGTTGCCATCCATGTGGAAAATCTCCCTTCCAGGATTCTAGATGTTTGCCCTTTCAAAAATCTCTGATGCAGAGGAGATCCCAAATGGTAGATGGCTGAAGTAATATCACCCAATTAGTATGATTAGTGTAGTCAGAAATCTTGAATGCACAGTGTTGTTAAAAACCAGGTTGCTCTCAATTTTGTCCCACCAACATTAGCGAAGTAAGCTGTACTTCCTTTCTTACTTCTCCATTTATCTTGGGAACTGTTGCTAGCCCTGAGCACCATTGTGTCAGTTCCACCGACTACCATGGTAGGCTTTGAATTTAGACCCTTAGCCTCAGCCTGTGGATTATTATCTAAGAATTGTTACAATGCAGGTGGAGAGTATTTGAAGACCATTGTGTCTGTACTAGCTCTCTGACTATTGTAATTTAGTACCAATCTCTTGCCTTTTCCACATAACTTTGCACTTTGTTTCTGGTTTTAACAAAACATACAATGTCCTCTTTAATACGTCAGTTCCATCTGCCTCCACTATAGTTTTTCAGAGTGCATTCCAGACTCTAACTACTCGCTGTATGAATCAACATTTGCTTCCTTTGCACAACACTTTAAAACTGGATCCTTTGATTCTCAATCTGTTTACAAGTGGGAACAGTTTCTGCTGTCCACTCTGTCCAGACCCCACATGATTTTGAAAGCTTCTATTAAATCTCAACTTGGCCTTCTCCCTTCCAGGAAATTGGTCCTGACATCTCCAGTCTTTCCTCAGTGACAGTATCACTACCCCACCATCCCCTTGATAAATACCTTCCTGTTAAATTTCCTGACGAAGAGCTTATGCTCGAACATTGAATCTCCTGCTTCTCGGGTGCTGCCTGAATAGGCTGTACTTTTCCAGCACCATACCTTCTGACTGTGATCTCCAGCATCTGCAGTCCTCACTTTCTCCTGCTAAATATACTGAATGACTGATATGAGCAGTCTCCAAAACACCATTGATATTTGATAAAATCGTTCACTGAAGGATCGCACTGAAAATTGAAAGAATTTCAATCAGGTTTCTGACAATTCTCCAAATGAAGATAATAAAATTTAGGGAAGGAAATCTTCAGTGCTACAATGACGGATTGCTTACATTTTCCAGTCAAGGATAAGTCCCAGGAGAGTTGAAGAGCCAATAAACAGCTCCTGAGGATGGGCTTTGGAATCTTAAATCGTATGGGTGTAGGTTCCTCTGAGTATTTGGACAACATTTTGAACAGGCTGACATTAGAGGATTTTCCTGGGTGAATATGGGAGCCAGAGTTGACATGCGTGAGGGATGGGATAAGTAAGTGAGGAGATAGGACCGGCCCAGATAGCAGCACCTTACTGCACTCCACCCTCACCCCACCCTCCAGCTCCACTGGTCCTTCTGGCCTGAGGCTAAATTAGGGTGAACAGTGACCTCCAGCGCATAATCAATTGAAGTGGGTTTTTTTAAAATTATTTACTCATGGGATGTGGGTGTCACTGGCTGGGCCAGCATTTATTGTCCATCCCTAGTTGACTCTTGAAAGGGATGTGGTGATCCTCCTTCTTAAGCCTCTGTAGTCCATGTGCTGTGAGTTGACCCACAATGTCCTTAAATGTTGATGTCAACGCAGATGACATCAAGAGCAAGAGAACTGTCCAATGGCAGACTCCATATGATGGCAGGTGGTGGGATTGCAGCTGGTGGCAGCAGTGCAGGAAGATTTCAAGATCCTTTTCCCACGCGCACTGCAGCTTCCCCCTCTCCCCTACTCCCCCCCCCACGGTTTACTTGGTCTCAGGGTTTTCCCTGAGAGAATGTCCTTACCCTCCCATACTGCAGTGGCAGACAATAGAAGGCCTATTGACACTTCACCCTTCACCCTTCAATGGAAGACAAGAACACCCCTGACTATGAATCAGCCCAACCACACGGCATCAACATCAATTTCACCAGTCTCCAAATCTCCCCTCTTGCCACCTCAACCCAGATCCAACCATCCAACTTGGCACCACACTCTTGACTTGTCCCACCTGTTCATCTTCTTTCCCATCTATCTGCTCTACCCTGCACTCCGACCTATCACTATCACCTCCACCTATATCTACCTGTCGCTTTCCCACCCACCTTCCCCTGAGCCCCAACCTCACCACCCCATTTATCTCTCAGCCCACTTTGCCTTCCACATTCCTGATGAAGGGCTTATGCCCGAAATATGGACTCTCCTGTTCCTTGGATGCTGCCTGACCTGCTGTCCTTTTCCAGCACCACACTTTTTGCCTCTGGTTCTCCAACATGTGCAGTCCCCACTTTCTTCCAATTCAGATAAAGCCAATGTTGGGGGCTTGTTCCATACACAGGGCCACTTTGAACCTACATGAGAACCCAGTGTCTGCATCTTGATCCTAAATGAGGTATCTCTTACAGTATTTTATTGCATTGTGTTATACCAGCTGAAGCACAAAGTATGACCTTTATTTCACTCTTGAGGGTTTATCTGTAGCAGATGAGTGCACACTTCAACCCAAATATGATACACAAACAGACAAGATTGCATAGTTTCTATCAGCTTCTAAGTAGATTCTCTTTTTTCAGATTATTCTATTAGTGTTTTATGACAAGTTGATGCCCAATATCTCAAAATACATTAAAATATTTGCCTTGTTCAATTCCAGTAGCTGGTTTCTGTTCAGGGAAGCTCTGAATTACTTAATTCCAATCATTTCACTTTCATAAATCCTCCCTCATACCGCTTTCAATAACGATAAGGAAATATGATCACTCTTTAATACGATTTCACCCAACACATAGACTTCGGAACAGGAATAGGCAACTAGGAATGGGCATTCAATATCTGGCCTAACCAGTGATGCCAACATGTTTACAACTGGGATTTTCTTGGTGAAAGGCCCCATTTTGTCTTTTAAGTCAATTTGATGTCTCATTCGGCAAAACTGTGAAATGGCAGGGCCGATTGGAAAGCCTCATACCACCTTTTCCTGGGGAGTCCCACTGCACCTTGTCCCACTCAACATTTGATAGGGTCAGCTCTAGGCCCAATCCTGGGATCGAAGACCCTGGGGGATGGGGCCCAGCTGCTGGGGAGTGCCGGTCGCTCAGTTCGGTTGTCAGTTCTGAAAAAGGCAGACTTGATTTGGCCCGTGTGTGAGGGTGACCCTACTGCTGACAGTCTTCGTTGACAGAATCCAATGCACTCTTAAGTCCAAAAAATGCATCTAATCACACTTGCAAGAGCTCTCTCAGCTTTCTGTCCTGCCTCTATGACTGGTTCCATCCCATCTTATTTGTGTATAGATCTTCAGAAGGCTAAAGGCCCAATGAAAGTCCTGAAGTGCCTGATCTTGGATCTGACAATAGGAATGGTCAGGCTTCCTACCTGCACATCATTTCTCATCATTAAAGTTAAATGGAGAAGCTTTTCTGTAGAGTTTGATTTGTCGACAAATTCATTATTTAAATTCATTCACAGGATGTGAGTATCACTGATAGGCCAGAATTATTGCCCATCCTTAATGTTCCAGAGGGCAGTTAAGAGTTAACCACATTACTGTGAGTCTGAAGTTACTTTAATCTGGGTTCCTCTGGGATCAATCACTCTTCTCCATAGCCCTCCTTTTATCCCTGCAGATCCCACTACTCAGATCCAGTGTTGTTTTTAATTCATTCATGAGATGTGAGCAATGTTGGCTGGGCCAGCATTTATTGCCCATCCCTAATTGCCCAGAGGGCAGTTTAGAGTTAACCATATTGCTGTGGGTCTGGAGCCACAAACAGGCCTGATCAGGTATAAATGACAATTTCATTCCCTAAAGGAAATTAGTGAACCAGATGAGTTTACTGATAATCAACATAATTATAAATAGACTCTTGATTCCAGATTTTTATTGAATTCAAATTCCACCATTGCCGTGGTAGGATTTGAACCTGGGTAATCAGGACATTACTCTTGGGGCAGGTGGTGATCACAGGAAGAGGTGGGTGGGTCTCTGGATTAATATTTTAGCAATCATGTCACTAGGCCATTGACTTCCCCGTTTTGATGTTGCTTTTAATTTGTTTGTTAAAGTAAAAATCTTAAAATATCTTATGAAGATATTTCATTAAGCTCTAGCCTAAGTGATGATACCATAAGAAATTGAGTGGGAGAGGCAGAACAGTACTGGGTCTCGAAAGACCTACCCACTTAGGTTTCTTTATTGTCTTAATAACAACATCCATTTTATTACTGTAACATGCACCTGATTGCTATTATACTATCTGATAAACCGATGTATCAGTGAATTTTGTTAAGAAAAAAGTCTCTTCCCATTGGAGTACTGAATGGTTTCCCTCTGCCACTTTTGACCAAGTAGTATTTGTAACCACAACCAGAAAAGACAATGGCAATAGCAATCTACCAAGCCACATGCTAATTGGCATTGTGACATGGTGGCAGTGGTAACTAGCTGAAAATTTGACCTAGCTGCACCATTATGGCAAGGCCAACATTACTCTTGACTTGCACTGCCTCAGCAGTGTTCTATCCCTTTCTCATGTTCTCATCAGTAGCAGTCCCTCACAGACAAGGATGACTCTGTTACACTCGCAGGGTGAGTCCGCAGGTGGCTATACAGACCGATATAGCTCTGTTACACTTGGGGCAGATCGTGGTCATGGGAAGGGGTGGGTGGTGCATGGGTGTGGCAGCGTGCTTCTTTCGCTGTTTTCACCCGGCTTCCATTTCTTCCTGACGTCAAGTCTCAAGGTGCTCGAAGCCCTGATGACCAAGGTCCACGGGAGGGCCTAAGGGAACGCTGACCACTTCCAATACATCGGAAGTGTCCTGACGGTGAAAGCAGCCTTTAGCCACCTGAGGAACAGAGTGTTTGAGAACAACAACGTCAGATCCGACACCAAGATCATGGTGTGCAGAGCTGTAGTGGTTCCCACCCTCCTATATGTCTCTGAGATGTGGGCTGTCTATAGCAGGGACCTCAAAGTGCTGGAGCAGTCCCACAACACTACCTCTACAAGATCCTGCAAATGACCGGGGAAGACAGATGCACCAACACAGGTTCCTCTTCATTATACATCACTTTTATTTTATGCCCCTTTTTTGACACTAGTGGTACTTGAGATGTGGGTGATTCTGTTAATATCGGTGGTGAGAAGATGTGAGTTGACTTATTGGACACCAACTCTAACAGAACAAAGTACCAACTGGCAGATCTGTGGTACTTTCACTCACTGAATATCTCTCACACTCACAGGTTATAGCACAGAGCAAGCCATTCTGCCAATCATTACTATACTGGTTCACCAAAGGACCAATTAAGCTTGTGCCATTCCCCACCTTTTCTCTGAAGCTATGCACATTCCTTTTCAGGTAATAATCCAATTCCCTCTTCAATGCCACAATTGGATTTGTCCCACTCTTACTCTCAGGCAGTGCACTCCAAATCTTAATTGCTCATTACATTAAAAGCTTTCTCCTCACTCTGCCTTTTTTTTAGTCCATCACCTTATGTTTGAGCCATCTCATTCTTGATGGGAGAAATGGAAACTGTTTCTCGGTACCAACGATGTCCACATCTCCCAATGTTGAATATGTCTTTCGGAACTCCTTTCAATTTTTTCTTTGGTGGAATGCACAACCCAGATCATCACGGGAGCCAACCTTCTGTCCACGTACACGGCTCACTGCCACAGAATTACTGACAACACCAGCAAAAACCCTGGTAATCATCTCCTACAACCTTTTCCGTCAGGCAGGAAGTACTGAAGCCTGAACACACATATCAGCAGTTCAGGAACAGATTCTTCTTGGCCAGTATTCGACAGATGAATGGAGTCTCTAGCCTCAAATAATGCTGACCTTTCTAACATTGATGTCATCTACGGCACACCCTGTGCAATGTAACCTGTGTGCCTCTGTCTAAGTGTTTTGATCTGTACGTCCTTGCTTACTATAATATGCCTGTACTGCTTATAAACAAAGCTTTTCACTGTACTTCAGTACATGTGACAATCAATCAATCAATTATTCCAAGAATAACAATTCCCAAAGTCTCAATTCTATCTACAAAACTGATGTTCCTCTTCCCTGGAAACATTCACATAAATCTTTCTGTTTTTAGATCAAGTGGATCAATTATGTGTTTGCAGCACTTTTCAATTCTTTATTTCTATCGTGTGTATATATTAAGTGTTCTGAAGAAGGGTCACCAGACTCGAAATGTTAATTCTTTTCTCTCCACAGATACTCCAAGATCTGCTGAGCGTCTCCAATGATTTCTGTTTATGCGTGCTTTAATGATTTATGTTATTCACTAACTTCATTTATACTTTCTCTTTTTCCATTTCCTTGCCCTGTTTTGGATGGGCCACTTTAACTTTTAACTGTCTTATTCCATTCTATGTGATTTTTTTTGTTTTAGTATCTTTCCAGTGCCTCATCAAGACCACCTCTTGTATTTGATGTCAGTTTGCATCTTGTCCAGTCCACTAACTCCTCTTTGTGATTGCACGATCTCTTTCTGCTTCGCTCTGCCATAAACATGACTAAACTCACCAAAGAATCTATGTTTCAGTTGTCACTTCCTAAAGCTTACAAACAAAAAAACAACCTGTCATCTCTCTTTCCTGATGCTAACTGTTTGGTTTTATGCATTTTTGTGTTGATGTTTTCTGGAACAGATTAGGTGGAATCATTTACT
This sequence comes from Chiloscyllium plagiosum, assembly GCF_004010195.1. NCBI lineage: Eukaryota > Metazoa > Chordata > Chondrichthyes > Orectolobiformes > Hemiscylliidae > Chiloscyllium > Chiloscyllium plagiosum. The sequence continues at coordinate 9,276,125 of NC_057725.1, forward strand.
TGGTATGGTTTTCTGATCTGTGGAGATCTAAAGCAGGCATTTATTTTTGTCTTAATCTACAGCTATATTTTAGAGTGGAGTTTTATTTTAAATGATAGCTTGTTTTTCATTGGTGATGATAATACTTTCTAATGTGCTTGTCATTCTATCACATTGGAATAAAAAGAGCTGTTAGTTAATGGATATTTCCTTTCTTCAAACTACATTTTTAGAATGCTACAGTGATGCCCTTTATTAATGTCTCGAGCGGAGCCTAATGGAAACTGCATTAGAAAGAGAGATGGAATTCCTGATTTATCTGTAAAATTATTTCTTGGAAGTCTGGGTTGACAAGTAACAGTAACACTTCCTGGGACCTCTGGATGATTTCAGCCAATTGCTTATCCATTTTGCATTTATTGAACAAAGCAGAGAACACCACCGAAAGATTAAATTTCTAACAATCTGCTGAAAGATAATCATGTGGAACACTTAACTATGTTACTATTTCAAATGGAAAGTTCTGCTTTTGCCAAATTCTGTGCAATAAAAATCATCGTTGGCTCTATTTAACATCAGCACATAAGAAATTGGAGCAGGATTAGGTCATTCAGACCTTTGAACCTGTTCCATGTGATCGTGATTGCTTGCACTGTCCTCATGCCTCTATATTCCCCGATACTCAAAAAGCTTTTAATCTCTATCTTGACGATGTTAAAAATCACACAACACCAGGTTATAGTCCAACAGGTTTATTTGGAGGCACTAGCTTTCGGAGCGCTGCTTTTTCATCAGGTGGTTCTGAAGCAGCGCTTTGAAAGCTAGTGCTTCCAAATAAACCTGTTGGACTATAACCTGGTGTGTGATTTTTAGCTTTGTCCACTCCAGTCCAACACCGGCACCTCCAAATCATATCTTGAGAATGTTCAACAGCTGAGCATCCTCAGTTTCCATGGACAGGGAAATCCACTTATATAGAACTCTTTGAGAGAAGTAATTGTTACTCAACTTGTTTAAATGGCAATTCCTTTCTTCTGAGTCAGATTCTGTAATGTTAGGTTAAGACTGCCCTCTCAGGGGAAACATCCTTCTTGCATCTACATGATCGAACCCTTTGTGAATTTTCATGGTTTCAATTTGATTGCCTCTCTTTTTTTTTAAATTCTAGAGAATATTGTTTTCGATTACTCAAACTCTCCTTCTTGCATAATCAGCATAGTGTAGTGAATTATCATTGTTCCCCCTCTAAAAGCAGCCCAGGGGATCCTCAATTTATGAACATCCAACTTATGAGTGCTCATATGTATGAACGGGATCCCATACAGTGCACAATTTTTGAAAGATCCGATGTACATTTCCTATATTTACAAAGGGCTGTTTTATAATGTTTTCTGACTTACATTCAAATCATTTTATGAACAGATTCAAAACACACCCCATTTGAAAACTAAAGGCCTGTCTGTGTAGTTTTTCTCACATATGGAACTCATTCTGTCTTAAATTTTGAGGATTCATAATTCAACACAGCAGTAATAACTGGATAGTCAGTCATTATTTGATTGAGTAGCAATATATTTTGGTCTTATAGCTCATCTGGGTGTTTGGCATCTTTATAATTTGACTATTCCAAAGCCCTGTTGGCTGGTGTTGTAGTCAGCACCTCAACCTCACAGAATTACAGAGGGCAAGCTCCATTCTGTCTATGCCAGCTCTCAGAATGACTGATCCCTTTGTACAATTCTCTCAATTTTCCCGACCTCTGCACATTATTTCTTTCCAAATAATCTTGCTTTGAATGTTCCAAATTAAACTGCCTCTATTACGTTCTCAGGCATCGCACATCTTGCAGCCCTTCACCATTGAAGGTGTGAAAACCTTCTTTTCTCGTGTCAATTTTGATTCTTTTGCCTTCATAGTCTTGCTCCTTCTGATTATCTGTAACTTCTTACCACTATCAATTTCCCAACATGTTCCAGTAAGGAGGAAGGACAAGGATGGCAAAGTAAGGAACCCTTGGATAATAACAGAGGTTGTGAATTTAGTCAAAAGGAATAAAAGAAATACATGTAAGGTTTAGGAAGCTAAAATTGGATAGGGACTGTGAGGAATATAAGGAAAGCAGGAAAGTACTGAAATAGGAAATTAGGAGTGCAAGAAGGGGTCATGACAAGTAGGATTAGAGAGAATCCCAAGGCATTCTTTACATTAAAGAGGATAGAGCTGAAAATGTGTTGCTGGAAAAGCACAGCAGGTCAGGCAGCATCCAAGGAACAGGAGAATCGACGTTTCGGGCATTAGCCCTTCTTCAGGCTTATGCCCGAAACGTCGATTCTCCTGTTCCTTGGATGCTGCCTGACCTGCTGCGCTTTTCCAGCAACACATTTTCAGCTCTGATCTCCAGCATCTGCAGCCCTCACTTTCTATTAAAGAGGATAACCAGGGAGAAGATAGGACCAGTCCAGGATGAAAGAGGGAAACTTGTGCTTGAAGACAGAGGATGTGGGTGACATCCTAAATAAGTACTTTGTATCAGTATTCACCCAAGACAAGGATATGGAGGATAGTGAGATTTGTATGGAGCATGCTAATATGCTACAGCATTTTGAGATCAAGAAATAAGTGCTGTTGAGTCTCTTGAAGAACATTAAGGTGGATATGTCATGAGGGCCTGATTGTATCTACCCCAGATTATTGAGAGAGGCAAGGGAGGAGATTGCTGGTGCCTTGACCAAGATCTTTGTATCCTTGCTAGCCACTGGAGAGGTCCCAGAGCACTGGCGAGAGGCTAATCTTGTTTCTCTGTTCAAGAAGGGAAAATTCAGGAAACGGCAGACTGCTGAGTTTCACATTGATGGTTAGGAAGCCTTTGGAGAGAATTCTTAGGGATAGATTTACACACATTTGAAAAGCATGGCCCAAATAGCGATAGTCAACTTGGCTTTGTGCAGCCAGATTATTGATTACTAACCTGATTGAATTTTTCGAGGAGGTGACAAAGGTGATTGATGAGGGTACAGCAGATGATATTATTTACATGGATTCTAGTAAGGCTTTCGATGAGATTCCTCATGCTAGGCCTATCCAGAAGATTAAGATGCATGGAATTCATGGTGACTTGGCCACATGGATTCAGAATTAGCTTGCCCATAGAAGGCAGATGGTATGATGGAATGGTGTTTTTCAGGATGGAGGTCTGTTACTAGTAGTGTTCCACAGGGATCCATACTAGGACCTCTGCTGTTTATGATATATAAATGACTTGGATTAAAATGTAGATGGGTGAGTTAGTTAGTTTGCAAAAGATACAAACATCAGTGGAGTTGTGGATAGTTTAGAAGATTGTCAAAGGATACAGCAGAATATAGATCAATTGCAGATATGGGCTGAGAAATGGCAAATGGAATTTAATTCAGGTAAGTGTGAGGTGCTTCACTATGGGAGATCAAATATTAAGGAAAAGTATACAGTTAATGACAGGATCCTGAGTGGCGTTGATGTACAGAAAGATCTTGAGGTTCAAGTTCATGACCATGCAGTGGACAGGGTGGTAAAGAAGGTGTATGGCACGCTTGCCTTAATTTTTCGAGGAATTGAGTACAAGAGTCAGGATGTCATATTGCAGTTTTATAAGATTTTGGTTAGGCCACATTTACAGTATTGCATTCAATTCTGTTCATCACATTACAGGAAGGATATGGAGACTTTGGAGAGGGTGCAGAAGAGGTTTACCAGGACGCTGTCTGTATTAGAGGGGATGAGACATAAGGAGAGGCTAAAAAAACTTGGGTTGTTTTCTCTTGGGCGCCAGAGGCTGAGGGAAAACTTTATAGAAGTCTATAAAATTGTGAAATGCGTAGACAGGGTTGACAATCAGAATCTTTTCCCCAGAGTCGAAACGTCTAAAACTAGGGGGTATGCATTTAAGGTGAGAGGGGAAATGTTCAAAGGAGATCTCAAGGGCAAGTTTTTTAACGGAGAGTCATGAATGCACTGTCTGGGGCAATGGTTGACACAGATCCGATAAGGGCATTTAAGTGACTTTTAGTTAAGCACATGAATATGCAAGGAATGGCGGGATATGGACCAAGGGCGGGCAGGAGGGATTACTTTAATTTGGAGTCATGTTCAGCACAACATTGTTGACCGAAGGGCCTGTTCCTGTGCTGTACTGTTCTATGTTCTATGTTCTATGTCCCCTTCCAATCCACTCAACACCTTGACTTGGAAATACATCGCTGTTCCTTCAGTGTCACGGGGTCAAAATCCTGTAATTCCCTCCCTAAGGAGGGTCAGGTGGACTGCAGCGGTTCAAGACGACAGCTCCTCACAACCTTCTAAAGGGCAACAAGGGATGGGTAATAAATGCTGGCCAGTCAATAATGCCCACATCCCACAAAGAATAAAAGAACTGTCCTTTGTTCCTCTTACTCTGGTTCCTTGTTCATTACTCCCCCTTCATCTTCCTTGGATGCTCTGTTTAAAACACTTAGAATAGAATGGGGCTACTTTCCCTGGAGTGTCGGAAGCCATGGGTGCCCTTATAGAGGTTTATAAAATCATGAGGGGCAAGTTCTTCTCGCCAGGGTGGGACAGTCCAAAACTAGAGGGCAGAGGTTTAAGGTGAGATGGGAAAGGTTTAAAAGGGACCTAAGGGGCAACTTTTTCACGCAGAGGGTGGTGCGTGTACAGGTGGTTCTCAGATAACATGCATTCCGGCAGTCTGATTTGCTTATAATGTTGCTGAAGAATTAGGAAATGGTGTTTTTGAGAATGCTGACCTCTATTCACAATAGTGTGATTCCAGCAGTGATTGTTTTGCACACTTCTTTCTGCTCATGTAGCGATGTCAGCTGCTAACAGTGTAGTGAGAGGTATAATGGGCAGCTTCCTGTGAAAGGTACACTACTCCTAGATTATCCCTTCTTATGAATAGTTGGAGGGGCATAGTGACAAGAATGCTAGCAAGAAGTGTCCTGGTGATTTGATTGCAGTGGTGAACGCAAAAGATTGGATATAACGCTGGAAGAGCAACTCGATATTAAAAGCATTTTGAGTGTAAGGAGAGAATATGTGATATAGCTTGTTTAGCAGGTATGAGGGAGTTTACCTTATGCACCATGATGACCCTTTGTTCCTGCATTAACAATCTTTAACAATAATTAACTGTGTTAAATTTATTTTTGTTTCACTGATAAATATGATTTCCACCTTCATTTAGGCTGTGCTATACTTTGTGATCGACGTTTGGGTGATTTTTGAGTGATTGTGGTACTTCTTGCTGGTTTGCCCCAAACCCTACTTTTCCTATAGGCACCATTATTTATATTAAGTGATTTTCTATTAAATGAGATTTTGCTGGAACGTAACAATGGTGTTATAGGAGAACTACCTGTGTGGTATGGGCTGCCCGAGGAAGTGGTGCAATTAGAACAGTTAAAAAGGCGTCTGAATGGATATATGAATAGGGAGGGTTTAGAGGGATATCGGTCAAATGCTGGCAATTGGGACTAGATTAAGTTAGGATATGTGGTCAGCATGGACGAGTTGGACTGAAGGCTCTGTTTCCATACTGCACATCTCTATGACTCTCTGACTCTAATCACACTTTCGCACTCTGTTCCCAAATGCTCCCTGATCCTCTAAGATCTCTCTTTAAACCATATATTTCTTGAAAAGCATATATGTAACCAAAGTTTTAGTGATACCAATTTTTGCTTCTTGGCAATCATTTGTCTCTGTGATGCATCTTGGGACAATTGTTAGAAACTACTATAAAATTCCGATTCCCTGGCTTACTATCTCAATGCTTTGTCTATCTGCCTCTCTTTCTCTATCTCTCTCTCTCTAGCTATCTCTCTCTCTCCCCCTCTCTTTCTGGACTCCCTCTCTACCTATCCAATCACACTTTCCATCTTTCCCTCCCAGCCTCAACCCTACGCCTTATCATCAGCATAAATACTAATCTTCCTAGCTGCTACCACGTCTGAAGTTAACTCTGTTTTCTCTTCACAGAAGCTGCTAGACCTGCTGAGTTTCTCCAGCAATTTTTGTTTTAGTTTATTTCAGATCTCCAACCTCTGCAGTTTTTGTTTTATACAATTGAGGTCGTTGGTGTAGAAGCAGGCAGAACCCATTGTGCTGACTCTTCCCTTTAGAATTGAATGATGAGAATTACAGTTGACAATATTAGCAGGTAAACTTTAAAGCCTGGAGCAGTCTTCCACTCATCACCTTAACATAGTTAAAAATCACACAACACCAGGTTATAGTCCAACAGGTTTAATTGGAAGCACACTAGCTTTTGGAGCATCGCTCCTTCATCAGGTGATAGTGGAGGGTTCAATCCTAACACACAGAACGTATAGCAAAAATTTACAGTGTGATGTAACTGAGATTATACATTGAGAAATTGATTGTCTATTGAGTCTTTCAACTGTTTGAATACCATGACTTTCGGAGTGTCGCTCCTTCATCAGGTGATAGTGGAGGGTTCAATCCTAACACACAGAACATATAGCAAAAATTTACAGTGTGATGTAACTGAGATTATACATTGAGAAATTGATTGTCTATTGAGTCTTTCATCTGTTTGAATACCATGATAATTTCACTTCTTGGTAGTTTCACTTCTTAGTTTCATGGTATTCAAACAGTTGAAAGACTCAATAGACAATCAATTTTTCAATGTATAATTTCAGTTACATCACACTGTAAAGTTTTGCTATAAGTTTTTTTTAGATTACATTACAGTGTGGAAACAGGCCCTTCGGCCCAACAAGTCCACACCGACCCGCCGAAGCGAAACCCATCGATACCCCTACATTTACCCCTTACCTAGCACTACGGGCAATTTAGTATGGCCAATTCACCTGACCCTGCACATCTTTGGACTGTGGGAGGAAACCGGAGCACCCGGAGGAAACCCACGCAGACACGGGGAGAACGTGCAAACTCCACACAGTCAGTCGCCTGAGTCGGGAATTGAACCCGGGTCTCAGGCGCTGTGAGGCAGCAGTGCTAACCACTGTGCCACCGTGCCGCCCACGAAATTTAGATTAGATTACTTACAGTGTGGAAACAGGCCCTTCGGACCAACAAGTCCACACTGACCCACCGAAGCGCAACCCAACCAGACTCAATCATCCACTACACCTAACACTACAAGAAATTTAACATGGCCAATTCACCTAACCTGCACATTTTTGGACTGTGGGAGGAAGCCCACACAGACATGGAGAAGAATGTGCAAATTCCCGCCTGAGGCGGGAATTGAACCCACGTCTCTGGCACTGTGAGGCAGCAGTGCTAGCCACTGTGCCACCGTGCTGCCCACAGTTCTGTGGGTGTTAGGATTGAGTCCTCCACTATCACCTGATGAAGGAGCGACACTCCGAAAGCTAGTGTGCTTCCAATTAAACCTGTTGGACTATAACCTGGTGTTGTGTGATTTTTAATATTGTACACCCCAGTCCAACACCAGCATCTCCAAATCATCACTTTAACATAGGTTGTAATCTGTTTATTTTAGCAGGTAGAGGAGTATAATAGCCAATATATGAACAGGCACAAAACTCATCTGCTAAACCATAAAACAACATTTATATAATTCCTTTAACAAAACAAAAACAACATAAGACACTTAACAGGGACTTTAACAGGCACAATAATCAACATCAGATTGGTATCTCAATTTGGGTATGCCCAAATGCACTCTTCATTGGACCAGCCTTGATCTCCTGGCTTGATGATAGTGGTAGATTGAGGCTTACATTGGACCATGAGGTCACAGACTGTGCTTGAATTCAGTTCTGCAATTGCTTGTGGCCCATCATGATTCATGGAATTCCAGGCTTGAGTTGCTTGATCAAAGTCTATCCCATTTATCACAGTGATAGTGAAACACAACATGGTGGAGGACAAGAGTAGAAGAGTTTAAATGACAATCACTGATATTCTTCAAGGGCACCATGACTGAGACCAGCTTTATATTCCAGATTTATTTATCGAATTTAAATTCCAACCAATGTGGTAAAGGGATTTGAGCTTATGTCCCCAAAGGATAAGCCTGGCTCTCTGGATTCCTATTGACATTACAACTGCACAGTCATATTTCTCTAACTTTCAGATCAGGAAGTAGACAGACAGATTTTTAATTGAGCAGTCAGGGAATTGAGGGCTATGGGGAAAAGGCAGCAAAGTAGCATTGAAGATTATCTGATCAGTCATGATCTTATTGAATGGCAGAGTAGACTCGGTGGACATTTATAATTCACTTGCGGTACATGGCCTGCTAGTTAGCATTTATTGTTCTCCTCTGGTTGTCCTTGAGAAGGTGCTAGTGAGCTGCCTTCTTGAAACATACTTTGAACTTCATATCCTTGGGCTGGGGTTCACGAGACTGGTGCCATGGAATCTGAGATAGAGTTCTGAGTGCCACCATCTGCCAAAGTCTCTGAGGGACAGAAAGGTGTGTGAGACGCACGTTTATCTCAATTGTTTAAGTTAATTTTGTCACTTTATAATATAGATGTGTATCAATAGTGTAAAAACCAACAATTATGAATTCATATATGTATTCAGTGTTTTAACCCAATAGGGCGGCACAGTGGCTCAGTGGCTCAGTGGTTAGCATTGTTGCCTCACAGCACCAGGGACCCAGATTTGATTCCTGCCTTGGGTAACTGACTGTGTGGAGTTTGCACATTCTCTCCGTGTTTGCGTGGGTCTCCTCCGGTTGCTCCGGTTTCCTCCCACAATCCAAGATGTGCAGGTTAGGTAAATTGGTCGTGCTAAATTGCCCATAGCCAGGGGTAAATATGGGGAATAGGTCTGGGCGGGTAACTCTTCAGAGGGTCGGTCTGGACTTGTTGGGCCAAATGGCCTGTTTCCAAAATGGAGGAAATCTAATCTAAAAATAAGGGCGGCACAGTGACTCAGTGGTTAGCACTGCTGCCTCACAGCACCAGAGTCCCAGGTTCAATTCCAGCCTTGGGTGACTGACTGTGTGGAGTTTGCACATTCTCCCCGTGTCTGCGTGGGTTTCGTCTGGGTGCTCCGTTTCCTCCCACAGTCCAAAGATGTGCAGGTCAAGTGAATTAGCCATGCTAAATTGCCCATAGTGTTAGGTATATTAGTCAGAGGGAAATTGGTCTGGGTGGGTTACTGTTCGGAGGATCGGTGTGGACTTGTTGGGCCGAAGGGCCTGTTTCCACCCTGTTGGGAATCTGATCTAAATTACCTACAGATTGGAGTCCATGTGTCTTCTTGTAATAATTTTCAGTTGGCCTGAAAGAACCCGTCAGGTACTTTCTGCTTAACAATGCAGAGAGTCAGGAGGTGAGTTACTCACCATAGTATTCCTAGTCTCTGACCTGCTCTTGTAGCCACACTGTGTTTCTCATCTCCTGGCCTTTTGTTATCTTCCTGGTGGTGATAGATGAATAAAGTTTTCTGTACTCCATATTTCTTCACTGTGCCCTACATCTACACGCTTGTGACATGGGTGCTGGGGAGAAATAAACATTACTTCTGTTGGCGGTAGTGGGTGGAGGAAATGAAAAGAGAAAAGAAAACATAAAACCACTGTGTTTATGTGGTGCATCCAGTTGAGTTTCTGGCCAATGGATACCCTCAGGATATGAAAAATGTGTTGTCGGAAAAGCGCAGCAGGTCAGGCAGCATCCAAGGAGCAGGAGAATCGACGTTTCGGGCATAAACCCTTCTTCAGGAAAGAAAATACCCTCAGGATATTGATAGTAGAGGATTCAGTGATGGTAACACCATTGAATATCAAGGAATGGTAGCTAGATTGTCTCTTATTAGAGAAGTTCATTGCCTGGAATTTGTGTGGTGTGAATGTTATTCAATGTTGCTGAATAGCATAATTCTGTTCCTGTGCCTTATGGCCATATTAAGTGATTAATATGGAAATGAAAATGCCAAATGCTAACCATTGAATAATTGGAGATGTATGTCAGATTATTTGACGCTCTTGACTTACAACAGAGTGAGGTTTTTTTGTGAATTGGGTTCATGTGTAGGCCCATGCCCCTCACATATTGCACAGTAGACCTATCTAGACTGCTGCCATGTTGGATTTTATTTGGTTTGATTTATTGTTGTCACATGTACCTAAGTACAGTGAAAAGTTTTATTTTGCAAGCAATACAGGCAGATCACAGCAAACAAGGACATACAGATCAGAGGGTGCTTAGACAGAGCGAGACATATAGGGTTATGGCTAAACTGGAGATGTCCAGAAGCAAGATGCACATTAGATTTGAAGTTATAGAGTCCACTCATCAGTCTAATAACAGCAGGGAAGAAGCTGTTCCTGAACCTGCTGATGCATGTGTTCAAGCTTCTGTATCTCCTGCCTGACGGAAGAGGTTGTAAGAGATCATTACCGGAGTGGGAGGGGTCTTTAATGATGTCGGCAACCTTTCCGTGGCAACAATAAGTATAAATGGAGTCCATGGTTGGGAGGTTGGCTGCTGTGATGGTCTGGGCTGTATACACAACTTTCTGTAGTTTCTTATGGTCCTGGGGAGAGCAGTTGCCATACAGGGCCAATATGCACCTGATAGAATGTTTTCTATGGTGCATCTGCAAAGGTTGGTGAGGGTCCTTCTGGACATGCTGAATTTCCTGAGCCACCTGAGGAAGAAGAGGCAATGTTGTGACTTCTAACATTCAATAAATGTTAAGCTCAATTTTTTTTCAATAAGGCAATTACTCTGCTATGCAGTTCTGAGGAAGGGTCATGAGACCTAAATGTTTCTCTTCACAGATGCTGCTACACTTGCTGAGCTCTTCCAACAAGAACATAGAACATTGAACATTACAGCGCAGTACAGGCCCTTCGGCCCTCGATGTTGCGCTGACCTGTGAAACCAATCTTCCTAATGAAGGGCTTTTGCCCAAAATGTCGATTTTCCTGCTCCTCGGATGCTGTCTGACCTGCTGTCCTTTTCCAGCACCACTCTAATCTTGAAACTAATCTGAAGCCCATCTAACCTACACTATTCCATTTTCGTCCATATGTCTATCCAGTGACCATTTGAATGCCCTTAAAGTTGGCGAGTCTACTACTGATGAAGGGCTTATGCCCGAAATGTCGATTCTCCTGCTCCTGGGATGCTGCCTGACCTGCTGTGCTTTTCCAGCACCACACTCTGGAGTCTCCTATGGAGCAATCTCTCTCAGTTTACATTTCACAGCATTTGGCCTGAATGAAAAACAGCAGCTTCATCGATTTCTGAGGCTTTGGGATTAAGTCGAAGCTTCATTAGCATTTTCCCAGTTGCTAACGATGTCTGATCGTCCACTTTCCTTTCTCATGCCTGGAAGCCTTGTGGTTGTGTTGTACGACCAGTTGCTGCGGGAGATTGTACTGGTGAGTGCCTGGCAAAGCGGAGTTTTCTGTAAAGTCTGAGCTGGTTGATTTCCGGGCGGTGTGGCTTGTCTCAGTGACAGGGACAGCTTGCCAGTCACACCCGGACAGCCTGAGATGGCACTTGGGGCACCAGCGGGTATGAAGTTGGTGCTTTGTTTTGTGTGCCGCGGTCACGCCCTGCTGTTATCAAACTCACCGCTGGATGGATCGGCTTGAGTGCATCTCTACTCTCCCTCTGCTCTGCGCTTATCTGCAAGTGACTGCCCTACACCCCACAACCAAGCTGACTTAACACCCCAACCCCGAGAGGGGAAGGGGTGGGGTGCAGGTGTGGAGGAGCCTGGTTCCAGGGGAGTGCAGCAAACTCCTCACTGCGCCTGGAAGTTTGCCTGGGATGGAGCATGAACTCAGCGAGTTCAGCAAGATCGATAACAGATCGATCTCCAAACCGGACGTCTCGGACGCCAGGCGAGGCGGTGTCTTCAGCGCAATCTTTGACGGTGAGATTCCGGCGCATTCCTCGTCGCTCCCCGTGGGTGAGTACAGTGGAGTCTAACGCTTATTGTCTCTGGGGTTGTTTTGTAGCTTTAAGCACACCCTCTCAGTGAACAGGCTGCTGAAACGTCTTGTTAGCCCTGAATCACAGTTCCAAGAGAGAAAGCTCGAAACATCCCACTGCTTTTCTTCCCCCTTCTATGTGCACTTTCTGGGCGGATAATGGAGAATTATCTTTTTTTAAAATTTATTTTGGAGTGGGTAGAAGTGGAGATTTATTGAGGCAGGTGGGAGAAGTTTGATTCTGAACTATTTACGGTCTTAACAGCAGTCACTTTTCTGAATAGAATTGTCTCTTACTGATGTGCAATCTTGCCTTCATTCCGTTCCAGATTGGGATGTGAGAAAAATCAAGATTTCTGTAATGTGTGCTTTTTTTTTCAATAAAACTAAAATTCTGAATTTAAACAAAAAAATCAGTGAATCTGGGGAGTTCCCAGAATCCCCACAGTGTGGGAAAAGGCCATTTGGCCCAACAAGTTTTTAGATAGGAATTAGATTACTTCCAGTGTAGAGACAGGCCCTTCGGCCCAACAAGTCCACACCGACCCTCTGAAGAGTAATCCACCCAGACCCATTTCCCTCTGACTAATGTACCTAACACTATGGGGAATTTAGCATGGCCAATTCACCTGAGCTGCACATCTTTGGACTGTGAGAGGAAACTGGAGCACCCGGAGGAAACCCACACAGACACGGGGAGAGTGTGCAAACCCCACACAGTCACTTGAGGCTGGAATTGAACCTGGGACCCTGGCGCTGTGAGGCAGCAGTGCTAGCCACTGTGCCGCCCTTATTTATTGGGTTAAAATACTGAATACACATATGAATTCATAATTGTTGGTTTTTAGACTATTGATACACATCGATATTATAAAGTGACATAATTTAGTTAAACAACTGAGATAAACATGTGCGTCTCACACTGCCTTTCTGTCCATCAGAGACTTTGGCAGATGGTGGCACTCGGAACTCTATCTTAGATTCCATGGCACCAATGTCATGAACTGGAAATGTGTTGCTGGAAAAGCGCAGCAGATCAGGCAGCATCTAGGGAATAGGAGAGTCGACGTTTCGGGCATAAGCCCTTCTTCAGGAATCCGAAACGTCGACTCTCCTATTCCCTAGATGCTGCCTGACCTGCTGCGCTTTTCCAGCAACACATTTCCAGCTCTGATCTCCAGCATCTGCAGACCTCACTTTCTCCTCACCAATCTCATGAACCCCAGCCGAATGATGCAAAGTTCAAGGTGTGGGGCAAAGTCCCTAACGTTAATACTATTCTGAGTCTACGTTTCCGTGCTGCATCCCCATTTCATAATAACTTCAGTACTTTTGTAGCCGTCAAAAATAGAACATAGACTAATACAGGGCAGAACAGGCCCTTCGGCCCTCAATGTTGGGCCAACCCGTGAACTATTCTCAGCTCATCTCCTACACTATCCCATCATCATCCATGTGCTTATCCCATGTGCAAACTCCACATAGATAGTTGCCCGAGGCAGGAATTGAACCAGGGTCTCTGGCGCTGTGAGGCAGCGCTAATCACTGTGCCACCCAGGGTTTACACCAAACCTCTGAAGAGTAACCCACCCAGACCCATTCCCCTACATTTACCCCTGACTAATGCCCCTAACCTATATATCCCTGAACACTACAGGCACTTTAGCATAGCCAATCCACCCTAACCTATACATCTTTGGATTGTGGGAGGAAACCAGAACAAACCCACACAGATACAGGGAGAACATGCAAACTTCACTCAGAGGCTGGAATCAAACCTAGGTCCTTGGCACTGTGAGGTAGCAGTACTAAGCACTGTGCCATCCTATCTCTGAAGTGCTGTGCCGACTGGGTGGTTAAGTGTATTCACCTTCACCTGACCAAGGAGCAGCGCTCCAAAAGCTTGTGATTTCAAATAAAACTGTTGGACTGTAATCTGGTATCACCCCAGTCCAACAGTGGCACCAAGTATATTCAAGGCTGAGATAGACAGGAAGGGAATCAAGGGTTATAGGGAAAAGTCAGGAGAGTGGAGTTATAGATGATCAGAATACCCATGCTCTCTTGATGGGCTGAATGGCCTACTTCTCCTCCTACGTCTTATGGTTTTATTTAGATTATATATACTGCCGATAATATCACCGTTGGAGTTACATACGTTACTGAAAGCAGTCAGCTCCTTGTGTCTCTGCAAAGTCCATCCCCTGGATTGAGATTTTCCATTTTATGGGAACAGTTACATAGTAGATGTCTTGCTGGGTTAGTCACCCTCAGGCCTGGATAAACATTCCCAAGAACGGAAGTTGGAATCCATGCCCTTCCTCTGGATATGTCTCTGCTGGGGCTATGTGGGAACTGGGAGTATAGGAGGTTGAGGGGTGACCTTACTGAGGTTTAGAAAATCATATGGGACATAAGGTGGGGAAGTTCAAAACTCTGGGTATATTTTAAAGGTGAGAGGAGAAAGTTTTAAAAAGGACATGAAGGGCAACATTTTTACACAAAGAGTGGTTCATGTGTGGAATGAACCAGAGAAAGCAGGTGCAAGTACAGTTACAATGTTTAAGACATTTGGATAAGTTCATGAATAAGCAAGTCTTGGAGAGATATGACTCAAACGCAGGCAGGTGGGCCTAGTTTAGTTTGGGAACATGTTCAGTGTGGACTGGTTGGACCGAAAGGTCTGTTTCTGTGCTCTGTGACTGGTAGCGAGTGCACCTCATACTTGCCACCCTCACAACCCTGGACCTCATGGCTGTGTTGGCAGGCGGGTACTGAAGTTGGCATCTTGCATTCCTCCCCAATTTCAGGAAAAACCATTACTGGCAATTGAGCTTATTAACAAATGCCCTGACAAAAAATGAAAGTGCTGGAGAAACTCAGCAGGCCTAGTAGCATCTGGGGAGGGAAAAACCAGAGTTAATGTTTCAAATCCAGTGACCCTTCTTCAGAATTGTTTCTGATGGAGGGTCACCGGACTCAAAATGTTTAACTCTGCTCTCTCTCTCTCTCCCCACAGGTGCTGCCAAACCTGCTGAGTTTCTCTTGCAGTCTCTGTTTTTGTTTCAGATCTGCAGCATCTGTGGTTCTTTGTTTTATTTTAGGATCTGATGCTATCATTACCATTCAGCGGTTGGTGTGGATATAGGTGAAGAAAGCTCAGGAAGTCATTTTTCAACAACATTGTAGATAAAGGTGAATGGAAGAAAAGTGTGTTTTGCCCATTTTCCAATGGGCATTAAAAGACATTTCTCCACCTTTGACCTTCAAATCCCATGCCTGCACCCCTCCCTCCAAATGTGGTAGGCTACCAGTCCCTTTCCACACTGATATTGGAGGTTTACCTTAATGTGGGTTCCTCAATCACTCTTCTCTGTGGCCCTCCTGACATTCCCACTACTGAGAACCAGTAGATCTTTAAAATTCATTCACAGAATGTGGGCATCACTGGCTGGGCCTGGATTTATTGCCCATCCCTAATTGCCCAGTTAAGAGTCAAGCACATTGCTGTGGTTCTGGAGTCACATGTAGATCTGGCCTGTCCTTAATGAACCAGATGGGTTTTTCCAATAATCATCAATGGATTCTTAGTCATCATTTATGAGACAGTTTCTGCTGCTGGCAAATTGGATTGGCTAGCAGTTCTTGGGAACAGAGCTATGTTTCCACCAAGGGGGTGTGAGTCTGACCCTCACCTACTTAAGGCCTCCCACACTGTGTTGTTGCCATGGGGCAGCCTTCACGAACATAAGGCCACTGTGGCAATGGTGTACTCTAGACAGAGCACACTAAGTCCCACTCTTCCCCCGCCAAGATCCAGCCCAGAATTCCAAACCATCTCACAGGGATTTAAATTCTGTTAATTAAATAATTGAAAAAAACAAGTCACCTATGCCAGTGACCATGAAATTATCCTGTTAGAATTCCTACTGTACAGAAAGAGGCCATTTAGCCCATCGAGTCTACACTGATCCTCCATAGAGCATCCCACCAAAACTCACCTCATCCCCATACTTCCACATTTCCCAAGGCTAACTCACCCTAGCCTACACATTCCTGGACACTATGGGCAATTTAGCATGGCCAATCCACCTAACCTGCACAGTTTTGAACTGTGGGAGGAAACTGGAGCACCCAGCGGAAACCCTCGTAGGCATGGGGAGAATGTGCAAACTTATTTTTAATTTCAAAAATATACTTTTTTCGTAAAATGTATTTTTCTATGTAAACGTAGTCACAAACACAATTTGGGTCTGTACATTACATATCAAGAAAACAAATATTGGAGTTTAACTCTATCCAAACAAACCAAAGACATCTCCAACTTGAACCAGACTATATTTACATGCAGAGTCGAGAGTGAAGTGCTGGAAAAGCACAGCAGGTTAGGCAGCATCCGAAGAGCAGGAGCTGCCTGACCTACTGTGCTTTTCCAGCACTACACTCTCGACTCTCATCTCCAGCATCTGCAGTCCTCACTTTCTCCTATATTTATATGCATTTGAGGCACCAAGAGGGTCCAATAACTGAACAGACCCCAATTTAACTTCACCAGAAGGGCCTCACCCCACTGCACCTTGGCACAAGCTCCACACGGACAGTTGCCCAAGACTGGCATTGAGCCTGGATCCCTGGCACTGTGAGGCAGCATTGCTAACCACAGAGTCACCCATGCCTGTTGTGTTAAAAACCACATTTTCAATAAATATTTCCTTTTTATCTCATTTACCTTTATTTTAGCTTCTATTTTAGTCAAACCATCATCATTTATTTTTTAAACCCAAAAATTCGAATGAAAAATGAAATTCGTTTAAATTCCTGGTTTGCTGTGCAGGCGAATACTTCAATATGATTGGCTGAATATCCTGTTTATTGCCAACACTGCTGATGCATGACAAAGCAACGCTCAATTTGATGTCAGATTTAATTGACACTGGAAAATAAATAAGCAGTGTCACAGTGATAGCTAGGTCTCAACAGGCAGTCAATTCTACAGGCACTTAATCCAGATCAAGTGAGGCAATGAACGTACTTTAAATTTGTAAGAAACTAACAACAAAACAAGATACCTGTCATTCAGAAACTAATCCCCTCTCGACAAGTGCACAAGCCCATTACAAGTTTGCTGTTTGAATCAAGTGCACTTTTCCTGGATACTCTACCTACTATGGAATAGTCAGAACACTGCTCAACTGAGACAGCAAAAGTGGACAGGCTAAATGGGAATCCAGAAGATTTACCAAAGGCTGCCATGAATTGGTCCATACTATTGTTCTATTAGCAATGTATATTATTTCCCTGAGAATCCCTTATCCTATTACGGGGACCTTTTTGTAAATGATTCATTTCAGAAGACAAGGTGTCACATCAAAGTCTTTTGTGGGAAAATGAGGTGTAACATATTGGTATGGATATAAGATTGTCTGGCGAACAGGAAGGAAAAAGTGGACATAAATGGGTAATTTTCTGGTTGGCAGGATATAATAGATGGTGTACCACAGTGCTCAATGCTGGGTCTTCAACTTCTTTCTGTGTCTATCAATGATTTGGATGAAGAAACAGAAGGTATGGTAACTAGGACGACTGTCTGTGTGGAGTTTGCTCATTTTCCTTGTGTCTGCGTGGGTTTCCTCCGGGTGCTCTAGTTTCCTCCCACAGTTCAAAAATGTGCAGGTTAGGTGAATTGTCCATGCTAAATTGCCCATAGTGTTAGGTGCATTAGTTAGAGGGAAATGGGTCTGGGTGGGTTACACTTCGGAGGGTCAGTGTGGACTGGTTGGGCCGAAGGGCCTGTTTCCACACTGTAGGGAATCTAATTTTGCTGAGGACACAAAGCTAGGTAAGAAAGTGTAAAAAGGACACAGGTGATTGCAAAACGATATTGGTGGGTTAAGTGAGTGGACGAATTTCTGGCAACTGATGTATAATGTGGAAAGAAGTGAAATTGAATAATTTGGCAGGAAGAATAAAAAAGCATATTATCTAAGTGGTTTGAGATTAGATTAGACTACGTTACAGTGTGGAAACAGGCCCTTCGGCCCAACAAGTCCACACCAACCCGCCGAAGCATAACCCACCCATCCGTTTACCCCTTACCTAACACTACGGGCAATTTAGCATGGCCAATTCACCTGACCTGCACATCTTTGGACTGTGGGAGGAAACCGGAGCACCCCGAGGAAACCCACACAGACACGGGGAGAACGTGCAAACTCCACACAGTCAGTCGCCTGAGGCGGGAATTGAACCCGGGTCTCTGGCGCTGTGAGGCAGCAGTGCTAACCACTGTGCCACCGTGCCACCCATAAGATTGCTGAGGTCTGAAATGCAAAAGAATCTGGGTGTCCTCATGCATGAGTGGCAAAAGGTCTATATACTGGTCCAGCAAGTAATGAGGAAATCTGTTAGTGTTATCGTTCATTGTGAAGGGATTTGAATGCAGAAGTCAGGAGGTTATGCTTCAGTTATATGGTGCCTTAGTGAGACTACATCTGAAGTAGCGTGTATGGTATTGGTCTCCTTATTTAAATAAGCATTTAACTGCACGGGTGGCAGTTCAGAGAAGGTACATTTGACTAATAGCTGGAGTGGGTGGGTTGTCTTATGAAGAAAGGTGGACAAGCAAGACTTGGATCCACTGGAATTTGGAAGAATGAGAGCAGACTTGTTTGAAAGATTCTGAAGGATTTTGATAAGGGCATGTGGAAATGATGTTTCCTCTTGTCAGAGAATATCGAGCTAAGGCTCAAAATAAAGGGTCAATAACGTAAAAAAACAGATGGGAGAAAGCTTTTTGTCACAGAAGGCCGTGTGTCTTTATGGAGCACTCTTCCTCAAATGCGGTGGAAACAGAGTGCTTGAGTGATTTCGAGCAGAGGCAAATAGATCCATGATAAGCCAGGGCTTGAAAGGTTATTGAGAAAGGTGGGAATATGGAGTCATCAGGTCAGTTTTGATTGTTTTGAAAAACAAAGTAGGCTCAGCGAACTGAGTGACCTACTCCTGCTTCTAGTTTGTATGTTCCTGCATTTGTATGTTCGTATGACCCCGCTGAGATTAACCTCAGTTCAGAGTCTTGTCTTCACTGGAGGAATAGGACATTTGGACATACATTAAACCTATTTGATTTCATTTGAAGTGTTTCTCCTCAACAGCCACACTCTCAACATTAGTGTTTTTAACTATTGAGATCTGCGGTCTCTGGTACTTCAGATTTTGTCAATGCAATCCCAATTGGAGGAAGTGTTGTATAATGGTTGTGCTGAGCTGGGACCGAGCTTGCTACTTTTTGTTTCAAAGCAGAAGCTGTAATATAAATGCACCTGTCAATTAATCTCACATTTGTGAGAAGAATCTCCACCTGTTTACTTCCACAGGCAGATGGAAACTATTGATAAAAATTAGCTGTTAGTTTTCAGTTTCATCCCCATCAAGCCATATGCTTTCCTTCAGCATTCAGTAAAACATGGCACGTGGAAATGGTAGCAACTCAATAACGTAACTTTGAGATACCAGTCAGTGTTTACATAAACAAACAAAGAGAATACTGGAGAAACTCAGCAGGTCTAGCTGCATCTGCGCAGAGAGAAGCAGAGTTAACCTTTTGAGTCAGTAATGACTCTTCTTCAGAAATGGGAGTTCTTTCAGATGCAGCCAGACTTGCTGAATTTCTCCAGCACTTCCTGTGTTTTCGATTTCCAGTATGTACAATATTTTGTTTGATTTGGGTTTTCACACGAATATTGGAGGCGATGTTGAATTCCACTTACCACGGAAGGTGTAGGCCTCTGCTGACTCGAGGTATTCAGGAGGAGCTCCTACTCATTAAGCTGAAGTGCAAAGTAGATTATAGTAGTGACTATAAGCGCATTTTCATTGTTTTTGAAAGATGTAAGGGAATTCAAGTTGCTACAAGACAACAGATGTGTTCCTTCCTTTCTTTCTCTTACCTTTAATACTTACATTTCATTCTTTTTGTTAATTCTTTTCATCTTTCAATCGTGAATGACTTTCTGCAGAGCTGGTTTACTGACTTGCCACCCGCGAGGTTTTTGAGATATTGGGAGATCATCAGTTTTGCATGTCCGTGCCAGCTCATTCACACATTGATCTCTCTCCTGTTTCTTTAAATAATACACAGTGCTATTTGCAACAAGTAAAACATGCCATAGTTCAGTAACTCTGTCTGTGGAAAGACTAATCTCTTACACTTGCTCTTAGTTCCGGGCATTAAATAATTTGATTCTCTCACGGTGGAGTTAGTTGCTAGACTAGCAGAAAACAAACAGAATGCAATGGTCATGTAATTGTATTACAAAAAAAAAATAAACAGTAGAAAATACAAGGAGGAAAACTGGATATATGTCTTGACTATTGAAAATTTGCAATGGTTGTGTTGGTTTCCATAGTTTTACAAAGTTCAAGGAATCCTCTCGTGTTATGTTGAAATCCAAGGTTCTCATGTGCCTTATAGCAACATACATGCTGTTTCGAAAATATCAGCGCAAGTTGTGAAATATTTAAACAGAAATGGTTGACTGTCAAGGTCCCAATGTTTTGTGTCATGAGGTAACTAGAAGATGACTGGAGTAGGCTTGCTTTGTCAAAATTACAGAAAATTCACAGGCCGTTGTCAGGATCTGAACTTCTCAACTGTGTCTGCACATCTAGAAGACGCAGTATAACATCAAATCAAAATTCTGATCAGCGGTGTTCCAGCCCAGTCCTCTGCCAAGTTGCAATATTGCTACATCTGTGATGGAAGGTGCATAATGGAGACATTTGGTACATGTCAATAGGGGTCATCAACAGCACTCATCTGGAAAAGAGAACCTAAAAATGTTCAAAAACGTTGAAGGGAAAATTGCTGAAATATGTTTTCTTCTTTGCCAGATCAAAATTAGAGTAGCTAATTCCCTATTATGTGAAAAAACAATGCATTTTTTAATGCATGGTCGTAGAACAGAGTCTCATTTTGCACACACCGTGATGTTCCCAAGTATCAGCTGCTTTGTTCTTCTTGGTTTTAGAGAATTGTAAGCTTGGGATATGCTGCCAAAGAAACTTTGGTGTGTTACTACAGCGCATCTTGCAGATAGTGCACATTGCAGGGATGAATGTATTTTGGGCAGATAAACTGAGCCTTCATCTCACCATGGGGTCAGTTTGTTGCCATCATTCTCTTTAAGTGTGTGATCTCCAGAACCTGCTGGGTCTAGTATGGTGGAACAAAGCCACTAACTAGTCTAAGAAGATGCTCTTGTCTTGAACAAGAAGTAGTTTATTGCAAAGTTAAAAATCACACAACACCAGGTCATAGTCCAACAGGTTTACAGTCCAACAGGTTCATCCCTACATTAAACTTTATTTGGAATCACGAGCTTTAGAAGCGCTGCTTTTGCTAACTGCCAGCTGAAATTGGAGAGAATCTCCAATTAGTTTATTGCATTTTATCAATAGTTACATTGATGTGACTGACAGATGCAGAGATGAAAAGGAGAACTTGAATGTTGGGTCTTAATCCTTGAAGAACCTAAGCTGTCCAGCCACAGAATTAAGCAACATCACCATCTTGGGTGGAGCTTGTGGCAGCCTTCAGTATTAACCCTTTCAGACCAGTACACAACATGGAAGGCAATGATTGTTTAGGCTTGGAGATAAAATTATGAGTAAGCAGATGATTTAAATGTCATTAGGAGTGAGCTTTATAAGTCAGAAAGCAATTCTCTTCTGACAAATAATGTTATTTCCAGACAAAGGAAATGTTATTGGAATTGATTCCCTGAAACTGTGCGGCTCTTGTTTGTGTCCTGGTGCACATCTGGAACAGTTTTACGAATGTTTGAAAAGAAATGGGGGGAGTTTGCTGACATATGTGAATGTTCAAACCAATGTAAAGTTTGAGATCCCAACTGTCCTACATCGACAGAAGTGGCCCCGAAATTATGTAATGTACAGTCAGCAGATCCCAGTTGTGCATTGCTTGTGACAAAAGAAGAGTTCTGTGCCTCTGTGTCTGTACATTCAGAGTTTCAGTCAGCGGTTAGCTAAGTAGCCATTTGAGGAAAGCTTTCAGTGTGGGATTTATCCCTACATTAAACTTTATTGAGAAGTAAATATTAACAGTTGGACTATTTGGGAGTTTTTTAAACTTGGCTTTGTGCTGAGATGAGAATTACATTATGACCAGTATGTGGTAATCTCCAAGGGTCATCTTAGACCATTTGGCCTAGTTTGATGAAGAAGCCAGATTGTCAGCCTGATTTCTGAGGTGAACGTCTGCATTCATATTTGACATTGCTTTGTGTTGAGCTGAGAGTAACTGTTCACCAGAGCACTTAGTAAATTGCCACTGCAGGTCATAATGGCTAAAGAGATCAGTCAATGCCATCAATCTTTATTTTCAAAGAGCAGAAGATGAAATGGTGCATGATGTTATTCATTTTTTATAAATTAATAAATTAAAGGTGAGAACTTTGGTTGGCTCAAACCAGGCAAGATTCTATCTGGGAAGTAACCAGGGTTAAAGAGCAGGAGACCTCTCCCCACTGTCATTGACATTATTAAAAGAGACAAATATAAAATAAAGAACTGTGGATGCTGGAAATATCAATCAGAAACAAAAATTGCTGGGGAAATTCAGCAGGTCTAGCAGCAACTGTGAAATTCTGAAGAAGGGTCACTGGATTTGAAAGGCTAACTCTGTTTTTCTCTGTTCACAGATGCTGCCAGACCAGCTGAGTTTTTCCAGAAATTTTTGTTTCTGATTAAAAGAGAATATCTAACCATTATCATATTTCTGTTTGTGAGAAATGACTGTACATGTTTTGTTGTACATTTCCTCCTCTACAAAAGGTATGACATTTTAGAATATATTGCACAGTCTGTCAAGTGTTATGTGACATCCTCAGGTCATGGCAGTTGGCATAGAGATGCGGGTTCATTCTTTCTTTGAGACTGGACTGGTATGCGTAGAATGGTTGCACTGGTTAGTATTTAATGCTTACTGGGCAGGGCATGGCAAAGATGCTTTAAAATTGGTTGTCATGGCAGTGACACCATACCCATCTGCCAATTTGCCCCCATTCACCCCAGTTGCAACTTTTGCAAGTGGCAGGGGAGGCACTGGGCACCCCACTGGGCTAGATGAGGCCCTGATGGAGCCAATTTTTGTCACTTAAGGCCCTCCTCACAGCGGGCCAAGCAAGTGGAATGTGTCAAGCCCACCATGTGAGACCTGGCAGCTAGATGGGATGGGGATAGTGGGAGTGGGCGTGGTTAAGGAAGAGAGCTCAATTGAATTTGACTGGCAGTTCATATGAGACAGGACTACCTCTTGGTTCGGACTGTGGACTCACCTCATGTCAATTAAAGGACGGACTGACATCAAATCACTGCAGAGTGGGCTGGCCAACCTGGGAGGTTCATAATTGAAGGGGAGAGGGAACATCGATAATGAGGAATGTCTTCAGCCAGAGGGTGGTGAATCTGTGGAACTCATTGCTTCCAAAGCCTCCTGTGGCAATGTCATTGAATGCACTTAAAGACAGAGATAGACATATTGCTGATTAACAAGTTAAGGGGAGAAGGCAGGACAGAAAAGTTGGAGTACATTTTATATGGTCTTATAGTTCACACTCACATTCACTGCAGTTTAATTCAGTTAAACACAGAAATGTCCTTGGCAACGTAAGGCTGGTTGACTGTTTTGACAGAGTAGGGACAGTGAGTTTGATTAAAACCGTCATTACAGGCAGTCAGATCTTTGGAAGTTGAGGCTGATGAGAGACAAAAAGCTTGGTCGAAGAGCATAATCTGCAGGAAAGTGGTTCTACAGTACTTTTGCAAGGGCCATTCACAATGCCCTAGCCAGCAGCATGCACATCATGTGAATGACTATAAAAGAGAAAGTGCTGAGAGATTATTCTATTAAGCAAGCGTGCCTTCGAAGAGGAAGTAATTTGTGTGTAAAAAGAAAAAGATGGCTGATGCTAGAAATACTCAGCAGATACTCTGACAAGACAGAAACAGAGGTAAATCTCTGACAAAAGTGGTCATAAGTTTAGAAGGTGCTGTCGAAGGAGTTTTGGTGAATTCCTGCAATGCATTCTGTAAGTGGTACACACTGCGGTTACAGAACAGTACAAGAGACTGAATGTTTGTGGATTTGGTGCCAGTCAAGTCGGTTGCTTTGTCCTTTGTTGGAGCTGAACTCCTCCAGGCAAATAGGGAGCATTCAGTCATTCTTCTGGCTTGTGCCTTGTAGACAGGCTTTGTGGAGTCAGGAGATGTTTTACTTGCTACAGTATTCATAGCCTTGAACCTGATCTTGTAGGTACAAAACTTACATGATTGGTCCAATTCAGTTTCTAATCACTAGAACCTCCAGGATGTTGATCGTGGGGGATTCAGTGATACTAAACATATTGAAGTCAAGAAGTTAAATTTCCGCTTGTTGGAAATAGTTAAAAATCACACAACACTAGGTTATAGTCCAACAGGTTTATTTGGAAGCACTAGCTTTCAGAGTGCTGCTCCTTTGTCAGGTAGCTACCACCTGGGGTTGTCCACCCCAGACCAACACTGGCACCTCCACATCATTGTTGGAGATAGTCTTTGCCTGGAACTTGTGAATCCCAAATGTTGCTTGCCCAGCCAAACTGGGATATTGCCCACATCTTACGGAGTTTGACCATGGACTGCTTCAGTATCTGAGGAGTCTTGAAGGGTGCTGAACTTTTGCAATTATCAGCGAGTTTCCCTGCTTCTGACCTTATGATGGAGGGCAGGTCATTGATGAAGCAGCTGAAGATGATTGGGCCTGGGGTACCCTCCTGAAGAACTCCTGCAGAGATGTTCTGAGCAGAGACGGCTGACATTTAACTACCATAACCATCTTCCTTTGCACCAGGTATGATTCCAAACAGCTTTCCCAAATGCCCAATGACTCCTGTTTTGCTAGAGGTCCTTGATGCCACACCTGGTCAAACATAGCCTTGACATCAAGGGCAGTCAATCTCACCTCACCTCTGGAATTCAGCTCTTTTCAACTGAGTTCAAGAACTGAATGGCCCTGGCGGAACCTAAACTGAACATCAATGAGTCGATGTCTACAAAGACATGAATATCCTGTTCAGATTGCAACAATTATATGCCAGTACAGTTCACCACAAACAAAATCAGATTGTATTGCAACCAAAAGGGTACAACAAGAACATTAAACTGAGTCTTTAGTATGATTGCAAGATGACTTAGAAGAATCACTGTTTTGCTTCAAACAGATGACACAAATCACTTGTGATATAATCAAAACCTGTTTACTGAGACTCGCTCATAGTGAGATTGAAATGATATTTTTTACCAGGCTCTTCCAATTAAGCATCCTCAGTACTTTAAGTGCATATGGACTAAATTAGACAGAATGTCCCTTAAAATGAAATACATTAACCAATGACTGAAATGGAATTTGAAACTAGGTTCCTGAGGATAATTCCAGTGCAAATTACAAGCAAATAATGTTGTGGTTGCCTGTGGTTTCAAAGAGATTCTTATTGATGCTGAGTATTTCCTATCCTGAGGGAACATACTGAACATGAGAAATGTGTGGAGATGTACACTCTTGCATTGTTTTGAATGTGTTTTGATGAATTAGTTGCTGCCAAAATAACTACTTTATTTATTAAAAAAAAACTCATGCCATCTGTCATTTAAGTGCAATGGAGTTTTGATGTCAGTTCCTTGTACAAGAATCAATCCCATGCACAAATGGATGAAGGTAATCTTGTTGTGTGGCATCAAACATCTTGACCGACAGCAATTTGCATTTATATTGTGGCTCCAATTCAATGAAATGGCCTAAGGTGTTTTGTGTCTGAGTGATCCATCAGACTTTGACACTGCATCAGGTAAACTGATATTATAGGAAAAGGAGTAGGCTATTCAGCCTCTCGTGTTTGGTCCACCATTCAATGAGATCATGGCTGATTTGTGGCCTAATTTCATATGTGTGCCATTCCATGTATCCCTTGATATCTTTGCTTTACAAAAAAATTACCTATCTCAGATTCAGCCGAGCAACTGATTTAGCATCCACTGCCATTTGTGGAAGTGCGCTTCATTTCTCTACCAACCTTTCTGTGGAGAAATGCTTCATAACATTGTTCCTGAATGGTCTGGCCATAATTTTTAGATGACCCCCTCTGTTCTTTGAATCTCTGACCAGTGGAAATAGTTTATTGTTATTGAAGACTGAAGGATGTTAGAGAGTGAGGGATATTAAGGGACTTGGAAATAGGGAATGTGGATGGGGTGATAAAAGGGAGGCAAGATGATGTAAGAATTTGAAAATGAGAACGTAAGTTTTTCAAATTGAAGTGCTGGTGGGCCAAGGATCAATGTAGGTCAGTGGGCGCAGGGTTGATGGCTGAAAAGGAATTATTGCATGTGAGGATAATGATGGTGGATTATTGCATGAAGTTAAGTTTACAAAGATTGAAGTACTTACATTATGATCACCTCCCAATGTAAATGTAAACTGCTTGTCTGGTGGGCTGAAATCAAATATACGTTCAGGGAGATAGTGGCCAAATTGTATGTCACTGGACTAGCAATCCAGAACACCAGGCTAAAGTTCTAGGGACATTGGTTTGAATCCCATCATGAAATCTGTAATCAATAAAATTCACAACAAAGAGCTGACTGAATAGTGATGATGTAATTGCTGTGACTGTAACTGGGTCAGCCAGGTGGATCTTCATAGAATAAGAGTTCCCTGATTAGGGCCATTAACCTGGTCTGATCAGGGGGTCCTGGCTGACAGATATAAACAGCAGTGTCAGAGGTTCTGCTCACTCTGAGAGCTGACTCTGAGGGAGCTGGATCAGTGTCAAGGACTCTCCATGTATAAATAAAGAGGGACTTGGTGATGGGATACCGGCTTCTGTAGAATTATTTCACTGGCGATGACAGAAAAACACGCTCCTGAAGAAATTCATTCACAACAGTTATCATTGAGTTGGGTTAAGCATTTCTGGCATCATGCTCTTATTTGGGAAGTTTGACTTGTTCAATCCTGCCATTGAAGACTGGGGCCAGTATGTGGTAAGAATGCATTATTTTTTTCTGGGCAACTAACATTGTGGCAGATGAAAAGCAACAAGTAATTCTCTGGACAGCTTGTGGACTCATAGCTTTTTCAGTTATTAGGAGCCTAAACTTTCCCTGGTTTGGAACAGTTACATGTTTAGCAACATCCAAATCACAACCAATCAAAATAAGTATCTGGTTAAATGGTCATCTGGTTCTAATGGAGGTCAATACTGGCACGGCTGTCTCAGTGATCGCAAACCAGTTGTTAACAAGAGTGACTATGCACTCCAACCTTTAAGTTTGTATAAGATCTCAGCTAGACTAAGAATCTGTACTGGGGATGTTTACAGATTAAGGGTACAACCTGGTCTCTTGTGAGAAGCAGCTGGTTCAGTCATCACTGATTGCAGTAAAAGGCTTGGGCCCAAGCCTGACAGAGTGAAATTTGTTGAGAAAGATTCACCTTGATCAGCTGAACGTTTTTCGATTATAAAATGACTGCCAGATTAAAGTCCAAATTAAATACCTGGAGATTTTTCAGGGATGTCTAGGGGCTAGAGTTGAGAGTGTGGTGCTGGAAAAGCACAGCAGGTCAGGCATCCGAGGTGCAGGAGAATCGACATATCGGACATACGCCCTTCATTAGGAATCCTTTATGCTCGAAACGTCGATTCTCGTGCTCCTCGGATGCTGCCTGACCTACTCTGCTTTTCCAGCACCACGCTCTCGACTGTGATCTCCAGCATCTGCAGTCCTCACTTTCTCCTCGGTCTGGGGACTTTTAAAGGTTGATAGTTCCGAGGGACTATGTTGACCAGGAAGCAATTCCACGATTCTGCAAGGCCCTTCCAGTGCCATTTTTCTTACAAGTAAAAGTTGGGGCTGAAATCAGAAGGCTGGAAAGTGAAGGAATCACCAAACCAATCCAGTTTGCAGAGTGGGCAGCACTGGTCATACTGATCATGAAGCCCGATGGGTTGGTTCACCTCTGTGGGGATTTTATACAAACGCTAAACTACCTTTCCCAGCTGGATAAATACCCAATCACTGACACAGCAGACTTATACACAACACTGACAGGGACGTCGTTCTTCATGAAGCTGGACATGACCCAAGCATGATTGCAATTGGGGTAAAATGAGGATTCCCCGAAGTATGTTGCGACCAATACTCATATGGGTTTGTACCAATACCTTTTGAACACAGAAGGATCCGATCCTGGCAAAACTGAAACTGTTGGTGGTGATGAGGGAAACCAAAGAGTCATCATAACCTGAATTGAAACCTTTTTTGGACCTGGAGAGACTAGATCATTGTAGAGGATGACTATTATTATTGGGAGCAGGAGTGATTGCCCTCAGCAAAGGTCACTGCGACATACTGGCTGAACTCCACCAGGGTCACCCAGGGGTTCCCAAAATGAAGATGTTGGCCAGAAGTTATGTCTCATGGCCAGGATTGGATGTAGACATAACCACATTGGTGAGGCCGCGCCCAGAGTGCCAACAAGGTCAAAAATTATCACCAGCAGCTCCCCCACAACCATGGGATTGGCCGGGTAAACCCTAGACTTGGTTACACGTAAACTATGCAGGTTCTTTCATGAGCTCAATGTTCTCAGTCATTGTGGATGCCCCCTCAAAATGTCTGGACATGTATAGGGGAGAAAGTGAGGACTGCAGATGCTGGAGATCAGAGTCGACAGTGTGGTGCTGGAAAAGCACAGCTAGTCAGGCAGCACCCGAGGAGCAGGAGAGTCAATGTTTCTGGAATAAGCCCTTCATCAGGAATGAATGAGTTCCTAATGAAGGGTTTATGCCCGAAATTTCAATTCTCCTGCTTCTTGGATGCTGCCTGACTGGCTGTGCTTTTCCAGCACCACACCTTGAACATGTAAAGAGTTCATTTGTCAAACACAGGGACGATGATAGAAAAACTGTGAGTGTCTTTTGCAATAGACGGATTCCTGAAAGTGTTGGTCTTAGATTGTGTATCTGTAACACTGTTTCACAACATCCAAATCAGAACCAATCAAGATAAATATCTGGTTAAATGGCCATCTGGTTCTATACTGGCATGGCCATCTCCGTAATCACAAAAGACGGATGATATTCAGCAAATAAGGATACCTTCTTACCATCCATCATCCAATGGTCTGGCTGAAAGAACTGTCCAAACTTTGAAGGCAGGTTCGAAAAAACAGCCTGTCATTGGTGGCCTCTCGCGGACAAGGATGACCCTCTTCCAATCTCAGGGCAAGTCTGTCAGTGGCTGTACAGACCAAAGGGGCTACCACAGGCTCTGTTATGACAATAGACAATAGGTGCAGGAATAGGCCATTCAGCCCTTCGAGCCTGCACCGCCATTCAACATGATCATGGCTGATCATTCCTAATCAGTATCCTGTTCCTGCCTTATCTCCATAACCCTTGATTCCACTATCTTTGAGAGCTCTATCCAACACTTTCTTAAATGAATCCAGAGACTGGGCCTCCACTGCCCTCTGGGGCAGAACATTCCACACAGCCACCACTCTCTGGGCGAAGAAGTCTCTCCTGAGCTCTGTCCTAAATGGTCTACCCCATATTTTTAAGCTGTGTCCTCTGGTTCAGCACTCACCCATCAGCGGAAACATGTTTCCTGCCTCCAGAGTGTCCAATCCTTTAATAATCAGATCCCTTCTCAGCCTTCTAAACTCAAGGGTATACAAGCCCAGTCGCTTCAGTCTTTCAGTGTAAGGTAATCCTGCCATTCCATACATTCCTGATGAAGGGCTTATGCCCAAAATGTCGATACTCCTGCTCCTCTGATGCTGACTAACCTGCTGTGCTTTTACAGCAATACACTCTTGACTCTGAGCTCCATCAACTGCATTCCTCACTTTCTCCTCTCTGTTATACTTAGGGAGGTGGTGGTTGTGGGAAGGGTTGGTGGGGCATTGGTGTATCAACGCATCCTTTCGCTGTTTTTGCCAGGCTTATGTGTTTTCCCAGCCAGCAATGCCCATAACCTCTGAATGAATTGAAATAAAAACTATTAAGGAAACAAAGATTAAATAATGGTGGAAACCAGACTGTGTGAGCTGAAGAAACAATGCCTCCTGTCACATCCTGCCATTTTGTCCACAATGTTTTTACAGAAAAGGTTTGGATAAATATCCCGTATAATGTGAATTTACACAAGCATTGTGAAAGTAACCAATATGAAAGATGGTTTCAAATAAGGTTGTTTACCCCAGAAATGTAAACAAGCTTCCAGTTTGTCTTCATAAATATCTCTTACTCATTACTTGTGGAAGTAGAAAATTCTGCCCCTTCCAGACAAAAGAGGAACAAGATCTTTTATAAGTTGACATTGCACAGAATGTATTGGCTGCACCAACATTTATTGCCCACCTCTAATTTCCCTTGAGAAGGTTGTGACTGTGCCCTTTCTGAAACACTCCCAGGTGTGTAGGAACATACACTGTTAGGAAGGGATTTCCAGGATTTTGACCCAGCAATTGTCAAGAAACAGTGATATATCTCCAAGACAGGATGGTGTACCATGACACAATCACCAGTAAACACACACACTCTGGCTTTATTTTGGAATGAAGGTCATTGAGGAAGTAGCTGGGGCCAGGATATGACTCTGAGGAACTCCTATAGACCTGCCCAGGGACTGAGATGATTCACATGCAACCACCAAAACCATCTTCCTTTGTGCTTGTTAAAACTCCATTCAAGAGGAGAGTTTGCCCCTCAATTCCCATTAATTCCAGTTTCACTGGGGCTCCTCCTCCATGCCATACTTGGTCAAATGCAGCCTGTTAAGGGCAATCACTTTCACCTCAACTCTTGAGTTCAGCTGTTTTGTAAAGTTTGGAACAAGTATGTCATAAGATCAGGAAAAGTTAAAAAAAATCACACAACATCGGGTTATAGCCCAACAGGTTAATTTGGAAGTACGAGCTTTTGGAGTGCTGCTCCTTCATCAGGTAGCTATGGAGCAGGATCATGCAACGCAGAATTTATAGCAAAAGATCTCAGTGTCATGCAACTGAAAGAATACATTGAACAAACCTAGATTGCTGTTAAGTCTTTCATCTTTTAGAATGGGTTGCAGGTTACCTTTAAGGTAAACATTAACGTTGACCTTAAAAAAAATTAGCCCTTTACACCATACCCATTCATGTACTTGGGGAGAAGCTGATTGAAAGCCTTAAAATACAACATCAGACTAATTAAAATTTCTAAAACATTTGTCATGTTGTTAAGACAATGTTAGGCGGTGTGAAGAATTCCCCTCTTTGTCCTATTGCTCAATTGTTTAATCACAAAGGTTGAATTTTAACAGTTTGCTATATTGTCTGCCTGGTATATATTTAACAATGTGTAGCTCATTGTATTAAAATAAGCCAACCAAATTCCTTGAATTAAGTAAGAGTTAGATTTATTGCTAAAACTCACAAAAGTAAAGATAGAGTAAAATATCTCCCAATGCCTGAAACAAACGCAAGCAGACAATAAAAAAACAGTTACAAGTAGCAGAGGATGAGGATAGATTGATCAAAGAATCCTGAAGGCCTGGGGGCAGGTTCATACCAATCCTCTGAAAAGCATCAACAAACACACTAACCCACATAGCCTGCACATCCCTGGACATTATGGATAATTTAGCATGGCCAATCCACCTAACGTGCGCATCTTTGGATTGTGGGAGGAAACCAGAGCACCCGGAGGAAGCCCACACAGACACGGGGAGAACGTGCAAACTCCACATGGATGGTTGCCCGATGGCTAGAATTGAATTTGGATCCCTGGTTCTGTGAGGCAGAATTGTTAATCACTGACCCACCATGCTACCCCAGTCCACGTTAAAATTCTTAGTTTAAAGAAATCTTCCATCAGATGCTCCTTCAACAATCTGTGGTGCCATTTTATAGATCCAGCTGTTTCATTTTGGTTGGTTTCCTGGAGATGGTGTGGATTAGGTTTAGGTGCTACAGCCTACAGCCCAGAGGAATTTGTATTGCAAAGGAAGAAACTATGGTCTCATTCAATGTAACGGCACTGTTCACCTCTATCAACAAAACT
This sequence comes from Chiloscyllium plagiosum, assembly GCF_004010195.1. Taxonomy (NCBI): domain Eukaryota; kingdom Metazoa; phylum Chordata; class Chondrichthyes; order Orectolobiformes; family Hemiscylliidae; genus Chiloscyllium; species Chiloscyllium plagiosum. The sequence continues at coordinate 9,308,222 of NC_057725.1, forward strand.
CTAGCCAGAGAAACAATAGCCAACCTGCTGGACATACAGAACAGACAATAAGACAGGGAACTGATCAACAAAGACTGCATACTCAGACTACTGGACCTGTGCCTCACAACACACTTCACATTCAACAACCAAATATATGAACAAATCAACGGCACACCCATGGG